>NW_028161007.1:0-39163 GCF_964263955.1 Coregonus lavaretus | reverse complement strand
GAGGAGAGAGGAAGAGGAGGAGAGAAGGAGAGGAGGTTGAGAGAGGGAGAGGAGGAGAAGGGGAGAGGAGCAGAGAGGGAGAAGAGCAGAGAGGGAGAAGAGGAGAGGGGGGAGAGGGGGAGAGGAGGATAGGAGAGGAGAGGGGGAGAGAGGGAGAAGATCAGAGTGTGGAGAGGGGGAGAGAGGGAGAAGATGAGAGGGTGGAGAGGGGAGAGAGGGAGAAGAGGAGTGGGGGGAGAGGGGGAGAGAGGAAGAGGAGGAGAGGGGGGAGAGGAGGAGAGAGGGAGAGGAGGAGAGGGAGAGAGGAGGAGAGATGGAGAGGAGGTGAGGGGGAGAGGGTGGAGAGGGGGAGAGGAGAGGAGAGGAAAGGGGGAGAAGGGGAGAGAGGGAGAGAGGGAGAAGAGGAGAGGGGAGAGAGGAAGAAGAGGAGAAGGGGAGAGGAGCAGAGAGGGAGAAGAGGAGACGAGGAGAGGAGAGGAGAGGAGAGGAGAGGAGAGGAGAGGAGAGGAGAGGAGAGGAGAGGAGAGAAGAGGAGAGGAGAGGAGAGGAGAGGAGAGGAGAGGAGAGGAGAGGAGAGGAGAGGAGAGGAGAGGAGAGGAGAGGAGAGGAGAGGAGAGGGGGGAGAGGGGGAGAGAGGGAGAGGAGGAGAAGGTGGAGTGGGGGAGAGAGGGAGAAGAGGAGAGGGGGGAGAGGGGGAGAGGGGGAGTGAGAGGAGAAGGGAGAGAGGGATAGAGGGAGAAGAGGAGAGGCTGGAGAGGTGAAGAGAGGGAGAAGAGGAGAGGGGAGAGAGGGGGAGGGAGGTCAACTCATCAGGCCTGATGTTATATGTCAGGGTCAGGCTGGGCTGTGCCAAGAGTGGAATAGGTTACTGGTTATGATGACATCACTGGTGAGATGTCAGTGATAATAATATATTCTCTCTCTCTCCCATCTCTCGCTCTCTCCCTCTCTCCTCCCCTTTCCCTCCCCCTCTCTATGTCTCCCCCATTACTCTCTTGCTCCTCCCTCCCTCCCTCCCTCTCTCTCTCTCTCCCCTCCTCAGATATATATTTTATAATGTAAGGGAGAAGAAGAGGGCGAGAGGGGGGTGAGGAGGAGAGGAGAGTGGGGAGAGGAGGAGAGAGGAAGAGGAGGAGAGAGGAAGAGGAGGAGAGAGTGGAGAGAAGGAGAGAAGGAGAGGAGGTTGAGAGAGGGAGAGGAGGAGAAGGGGAGAGGAGCAGAGAGGGAGAAGAGGAGAGGGGGGAGAGGGGGAGAGGAGGATAGGAGAGGAGAGGGGGAGAGAGGGAGAAGATGAGAGGGTGGAGAGGGGGAGAGAGGGAGAAGAGGAGAGGGTGGAGGTGGGAGAGAGGGAGAAGAAGAGAGGGGGAGAGGGGGAGGGAGAGGAGAAGGTAGAGAGGGATAGAGGGAGAAGAGGAGAGGGTGGAGAGGTGAAGAGAGGGAGAAGAGGAGAGGGGAGAGAGGGAGAAGAGGAGAGGGTGGAGGGGGGAGAGAGGGAGAAGAGGAGAGGGGGAGAGGGGGAGGGAGGTCAACTCATCAGGCCTGATGTTATATGTCAGGGTCAGGCTGGGCTGTGCCAAGAGTGGAATAGGTTTCTGGTTATGATGACATCACTGGTGAAATGTCATTGATAATAATATATTCTCTCTCTCTCCCATCTCTCGCTCTCCTCCCTCTCTCCTCCCATTTCCCTCCCCCTCTCTATGTCTCCCCCATTATTCTCTTCTCCCTCCCTCCCTCCCTCCCTCCCTCCCTCCCCTCCTCTAATGTATATTATATAATGTAAGGGGAAAGAGACGAAGAGGGGGAGAGGGGGTAGAGGAGGAAAGAGGGAGAAGAGGAGAGGGGGGAGAGGAGGAGAGAGGGAGAAGAGGAGAGGGGGAGAGGAGGAGAGAGGGAGAAGAGGAGAGGGGGGAGAGGAGGAGAGATGGAGAAGAGGAGAGGGGGGAGAGGAGGAGAGATGGAGAAGAGGTGAGGGGGAGAGGAGGAGAGGGGGAGAAGAGGTGAGGGGGAGAGGAGGAGAGAGGGAGAAGAAGAGAGGGGGTAGAGGAGGAGAGGGGAAGAAGAAGAAAGGTGGGGAGAGAGGGAGAAGAAGATAGTGGGATAGGGGGTACCGTTTGTCTCCCACCGTTCCACCCATGGGACTATACCTTCTGTTATCAAGTGGGAGTTTCCACCATAGTTCTTATACCAATCATTTCAGTTTAGGGAAGTGAACAAGTGCACACTTTAGGAGAAAGGAGACATAATTGGGACAATGCTTCGTTCTAGATTGCAGTCATGCGTCTGTGACACCAGACTATCACCTAGTGGCCATAATAGGAACTGTCCTGTCAGTATGTTTTTACTGCTTGCTCAAAACAACACATGACCTGCATACATGATATGATTCATGTGTGAGTACTAAAAGCAAATGAATATAGTATATAATATTCTAGTATATTTATTATATATGTGGGTCTGATAAGTAAACACTCTTAATGTGTGCTGTTTTATCACTAAGAAGAACATTGGGCACTATGTAACCAAACACATGTGGAACCTCATGATATGAGAGATAAGAAGTGTTTAAAAAGGTGAGTCCTGAACCCTGTAGACTACTACACTACTTCTGAAGAAGACCAGACTCATTTCAGAATGAAGACTGCTATAGTTCTGACGGTGTTGCTGTTGGGTCATGGCTAGAAGGGATCCTGTTTTTTTTCAGATTAACGCCAGATTTGACTTTTCGTAGCAGGTTAGGAGAATTTGTGGAGCAAGTAGGATAATTAACGTTGCAGGTTAGGAGAACTAGGTTAAAGTTAGGAAAAGGGTTAGGATTAGCTAAAATGCCTCAACAAAAAATATACTTTTGACATTAATTTGACAAAATCTGGATCCCTTATTGCCATGACCTTGGGGTTGGGGAAGCTGATCCTGATCTGTGCCTAGGGACAACCCTGGAGCTTAGGCCACAGTAGGACAGTCTATTTCCAATCGCAACATCCCACCCCTAGGGGGCAGCATGAGCCAGGTGCTTGGACTGCCAGCATGGTTAATAGTGTTAACATAATGAAGTTTCCCCTATGGACTCAGGTAAACCTAACCCTGACCCTGCTAATTATCCTGACCCTGCTTAATAGCCATAAGACTGAGAAATAGTTAATTAACGTTACCTGGACTATCTGCACTGACCCTACATACACTCACACTACTATATATTCACACTATATACACACTACTATATATTCACACTATATACACACTCACTCACACTACTATATATTCACACTATATACACACTCACTCACACTACTATATATTCACACTATATACACACTCACTCACAGTACTATTTACACTTTTACACTCATCTGCTCTTTAGTTTACTTATATTTTACTTTTATTTATTTTATTAAAAATCGCTTTGGTACTATTTGCTATTTTTACAAGTATGTGGTAACATTTAACAAGTCTTAGTAGAAAACTCAAAACTGATCATCAAAAAGGCTGTTTTCTCAAAACTTTAAGCACACTTTCAATTGAGTACAACACACAAAATCACACAGTAACTTTTTCACCAAACCTAATCAGTGTTTCATCTAGAAATACCTTTCATATAAAGTAATAGCCTTTCACAATTTAATGCTCACAATACTTTACATATGATTCTCATTTGTTTAAATACATTAGACCATCACTAAATCCAACTGAGTTGACAGTTTTTCCCAATTGTTTACACACTAAAACTGGCTCACGAGGCCCAATGACCCAAACCTGTAACTCATTCATCAGAACCAGGCACCAAATCTGCAATGCTACTGGCCCATGAGGCCAATAACCCAAACCTGTAACTCATTCATCAGAACCAGGCACCAAATCTGCAATACTACTGGCCCATGGTTTGCTCTACACTCAGATTGCAATTCTATAACAAACATTTGGCAAAACACAACACACAATTCTCTACCTTTGACACAACCTTCACAACTAAAATATATTGTTTGTAAATGAAAAGCAACAATATTCAACAAGCTAAGCCCAATTACCCATTGATCACGTTCTCTCTTCACATGTGCAAACACTAATTGAGTAAATGTTCACTTTGCAATCAGACCTTTGATATGGACAAAAAGACTACAGGTGAGTACTCCTGGTGTTTAGAGAACAATAGAAGGAAACTTGGCAGATATCAAGCTGTCTGGTCAAGGAGAATATCGCCTGTGATGTTGATTTAAATCTGTAGCCAAAACAACAGACATGAGTGATTTTGTTTTCACAATGGAGTATTTGTTTCTTGTCGTATGATTTAGATTTGACTGTATTTTGACAGTTTCTTTATATATTCTGTACAATTGATCTAACATACAGTTCAGTAGTACAAATATGACTGTTTTTCTTCCTTTGCATATGCAAAATATATTTACTGTACGTTTGCATTTTTACTGTTTATGTGCTTACAGTATGCTGTTTGACATGTATTGAGTCATGTTAAAATATACAACTTAAAGTTTTGCTACAGAAATAAAATGTTTTTGTAAAGTATAAACATTTAAATTACATGTATGCTACATGATGAACATACATAATGACTACTCATTATTGCTAATTGATTTCACATAGTGGGAACCACAATTAATCACCATATAAAAGGGTGTGTGAACACTTCCAATTTCTTTCAACATGCAGCAGGATAGACAGCAAGGGAGAGGAAGAAACCAAAGAGCTCGTGGACAAGGGGCCCATCAGAGAGGTGGACATGGGTCCAACAAAGAGGTGGACATGGGCCCCATCAAAAAGGAGGACATGGGCCCGATCAAAGAGGTGGACATGGGCCCCATCAAAGAGGAGGACATGGGCCCCATCAAAGAGGTGGACATGGGCCCCATCAAAGAGGAGGACATGGGCACCATCAAAGATGTGGACATGGGCCCCATCAAAGAGGTGGACATGGGCCCCATCAAATGTGGGCATGGGTCCCATCTAAGAGGTCAAAGAGGTGGACATCAGAGACACACTTTTGTCTAATGAAGTCCGGGCCATCGTCATTGACCATGTTGTAAACAGAGGACATGGCAGAGGCTGCCAGGTTAGTTCACCCCAATCTGAAAAGATCAACCATCAATTCTATCATGAGAACATTTCACCAAGAATACCGGTAAGTCTGCAGGATATGCACAATGCTTCACCATTACATTTACAGTAAATGACATATTGTAATGCATGTAAATTCAGAAAACATGTTACAGTATTCTTACAGTATTATCTATTGACAGTATACTCTGTTCTACCCTCAGAATTGGCTGTGGTCGTGTGATGACTGGCCAGCAGGAGTGGGCAGTGGTGGAAATGGTGAGGGCCAGTAATGACATACGGCTGTCTGAAATACACCAGGCCATTGAGGAGAATGATGACACCTTTACCTCTTCATCACTTGGAAGGGGCTCGTCAGCAAGCATTTCACAGTCTACAACAGTTGTATTCGAAGGATGTGACAAATATAATTTGCTTTCATCAGAGTGTCTGGGTCATGGTGTAACTGGCTGAGATTCTCCCAGAGTGTCTGGGTCATGGTGTAACTGGCTGAGATTATCCCAGAGTGTCTGGTTCATGGTGTAACTGGCTGAGATTCTCCCAGAGTGTCTGGGTAATGGTGTAACTGGCTGAGATTCTCCCAGAGTGTCTGGGTCATGGTGTAACTGACTGAGATTCTCCCGGAGTGTCTGGGTCATGGTGTAACTGGCTGAGATTCTCCCAGAGTGCCTGGTTCATGGTGTAACTGGCTGAGATTCTCCCAGAGTGTCTGGGTCATGGTGTAACTAGCTGAGATTCTCTCAGAGTTTCTGGTTCATGGTGTAACTGGCTGAGATTCTCCCAGAGTGTCTGGGTAATGGTGTAACTGGCTGAGATTCTCCCAGAATGTCTGGGTCATGGTGTAATTGGCTGAGATTCTCCCTGAGTGTCTTGGTCATGTTGTAACTGGCTGAGATTCTCCCTGAGTGTCTGGGTCATGGTGTAACTGGCTGAGATTCTCCCTGAGTTTCTGGGTCATGGTGTAACTGGCTGAGATTCTCCCAGAGTGTCTGGGTCATGGTGTAACTGGATGAGATTCTCCCAGAGTGTCTGGGTCATGGTGTAACTGGCTGAGATTCTCCAAGAGTGTCTGGGTCATGGTGTAACTAGCTGAGATTCTCTCAGAGTTTCTGGTTCATGGTGTAACTGGCTGAGATTCTCCCAGAGTGTCTGGGTAATGGTGTAACTGGCTGAGATTCTCCCAGAATGTCTGGGTCATGGTGTAATTGGCTGAGATTCTCCCTGAGTGTCTTGGTCATGTTGTAACTGGCTGAGATTCTCCCTGAGTGTCTGGGTCATGGTGTAACTGGCTGAGATTCTCCCTGAGTTTCTGGGTCATGGTGTAACTGGCTGAGATTCTCCCTGAGTGTCTGGGTCATGGTGTAACTGGCTGAGATTCTCCCTGAGTTTCTGGGTCATGGTGTAACTGGCTGAGATTCTCCCAGAGTGTCTGGGTCATGGTGTAACTGGATGAGATTCTCCCAGAGTGTATGGGTCATGGTGTAACTGGCTGAGATTCTCCCAGAGTGTCTGGGTCATGGTGTAACTAGCTGAGATTCTCTCAGAGTTTCTGGTTCATGGTGTAACTGGCTGAGATTCTCCCAGAGTGTCTGGGTAATGGTGTAACTGGCTGAGATTCTCCCAGAATGTCTGGGTCATGGTGTAATTGGCTGAGATTCTCCCTGAGTGTCTTGGTCATGTTGTAACTGGCTGAGATTCTCCCTGAGTGTCTGGGTCATGGTGTAACTGGCTGAGATTCTCCCTGAGTTTCTGGGTCATGGTGTAACTGGCTGAGATTCTCCCAGAGTGTCTGGGTCATGGTGTAACTGGATGAGATTCTCCCAGAGTGTCTGGGTCATGGTGTAACTGGCTGAGATTCTCCAAGAGTGTCTGGGTCATGGTGTAACTGGCTGAGATTCTCCCAGAGTGTCTGGATAATGTTGCAACTGGCTGAGATACTCCCAGAGAGTCTGGGTCATGGTGTAACTAGCCTAGATTCTCCCAGAGTGTCTGGGTAATGGTGTAACTGGCTGAGATTCTCCCAGAGTGTCTGGGTAATGGTGTAACTGGCCTAGATTCTCCCAGAGTGTCTGGGTCATGGTGTAACTGGCTGAGATTCTCCCTGAGTGTCTTGGTCATGTTGTAACTGGCTGAGATTCTCCCAGAGTTTCTGGGTCATGGTGTAAACTGGCTGAGATTCTCCCAGAGTGTCTGGGTATTGGTGTAACTGGATGAGATTCTCCCAGAAAGTCTGCGTCATGGTGTAACTGGCTGAGATTCTCCCTGAGTGTCTTGGTCATGTTGTAACTTGCTGAGATTCTCCCAGAGTTTCGGGTCATGGTGTAACTGGCTGAGATTCTCCCAGAGTGTCTGGGTCATGGTGAAACTGGATGAGATTCTCCCAGAGTGTCTGGGTCATGGTGTAACTGGCTGAGATTCTCCCAGAGTGTCTGGGTCATGGTGTAACTGGCTGAAATTTTCCCAGAGTGTCTGGATAATGGTGTAACTGGCTGAGATACTCCCAGAGAGTCTGGGTCATGGTGTAACTGGCCTAGATTCTCCCAGAGTGTCTGGGTCATTGTGTAACTGGCTGAGATTCTCCCTGAGTGTCTGGGTCATGTTGTAACTGGCTGAGATTCTCCTAGAGTTTCTGGGTCATGGTGTAACTGGCTGAGATTCTCCCAGAGTGTCTGGGTCATGGTGTAACTGGCCTAGATTCTCCCAGAGTGTCTGGGTCATGGTGTAACTGGCTGAGATTCTCCCAGTGTGTCTGGGTCATGTTGTAACAGGCTGAGATTCTCCCAGAGTGTCTGGGTCATGGTGTAACTGGCTGAGATTATCCCAGAGTGTCTGGGTCATGGTGTAACTGGCTGAGATTCTCCCAGAGTTTCTGGGTCATGGTGTAACTGGCTGAGATTCTCCCAGAGTGTCTGGGTCATGGTGTAACTGGCTGAGATTCTCCAAGAGTGTCTGGTTCATGTTGTAACAGGCTGAGATTCTCCCAGAGTGTCTGGGTCATGGTGTAACTGGCTGAGATTCTCCCAGAGTGTCTGGTTCATGGTGTAACTGGCTGAGATTCTCCCAGAGTGTCTGGGTCATGGTGTAACTGGCTGAGATTCTCCCAGAATGTCTGGGTCATGGTGTAACTGGCCTAGATTCTCCCAGAGTGTCTGGGTAATGGTGTAACTGGATGAGATTCTCCCAGAAAGTCTGGGTCATGGTGTAACTGGCTGAGATTCTCCCTGAGTGTCTTGGTCATGTTGTAACTGGCTGAGATTCTCCCAGAGTTTCGGGTCATGGTGTAACTGGCTGAGATTCTCCCAGAGTGTCTGGGACATGGTGAAACAGGATAAGATTGTCCCAGAGTGTCTGGGTCATGGTGTAACTGGCTGAGATTCTCCCAGAGTGTCTGGGTCATGGTGTAACTGGCTGAAATTTTCCCAGAGTGTCTGGATAATGGTGTAACTGGCTGAGATTCTCCCAGAGTGTCTGGGTCATGGTGTAACTGGCTGAGATTCTCCCAGAGTGTCTGGGTCATGGTGTAACTGGCTGAGATTCTCCCAGAGTGTCTGGGTCATGGTGTAACTGGATGAGATTCTCCCAGAGTGTCTGTGTCATGTTGTAACTGGCTGAGATTCTCCCAGAGTGTCTGGGTCATGGTGTATCTGGCTGAGATTCTCCCTGAGTGTCTGGGTAATGGTGTAACTGGCTGAGATTCTCCTAGAGTTTCTGGGTCATGGTGTAACTGGCTGAGATTCTCCCAGAGTGTCTGGGTCATGGTGTAACTGGCCTAGATTCTCCCAGAGTGTCTGGGTCATGGTGTAACTGGCTGAGATTCTCCCAGTGTGTCTGGGTCATGTTGTAACAGGCTGAGATTCTCCCAGAGTGTCTGGGTCATGGTGTAACTGGCTGAGATTATCCCAGAGTGTCTGGGTCATGGTGTAACTGGCTGAGATTCTCCCAGAGTTTCTGGGTCATGGTGTAACTGGCTGAGATTCTCCCAGAGTGTCTGGGTCATGGTGTAACTGGCTGAGATTATCCCAGAGTGTCTGGTTCATGTTGTAACAGGCTGAGATTCTCCCTGAGTGTCTGGGTCATGGTGTAACTGGCTGAGATTCTCCCAGAGTGTCTGGGTCATGGTGTAACTGGCTGAGATTCTCCCAGAGTGTCTGGGTCATGGTGTAACTGGCTGAGATTCTCCCAGAATGTCTGGGTCATGGTGTAACTGGCCTAGATTCTCCCAGAGTGTCTGGGTAATGGTGTAACTGGCTGAGATTCTCACAGAGTGTCTGGGTATTGGTGTAACTGGCCTAGATTCTCCCAGAGTGTCTGGGTCATGGTGTAACTGGCTGAAATTCTCCCTGAGTGTCTTGGTCATGTTGTAACTGGCTGAGATTCTCCCAGAGTTCCTGGGTCATGGTGTAACTGGCTGATATTCTCCCAGAGTGTCTGGGTCATGGTGTAACTGGATGAGATTCTCCCAGAGTGTCTGGGTCATGGTTTAACTGGCTGAGATTCTCCCAGAGTGTCTGGGTCATGGTGTAACTGGCTGAGATTCTCCCAGAGTGTCTGGGTCATGTTGTAACAGGCTGAGATTCTCCCAGAGTGTCTGTGTCATGTTGTAACTGGCTGAGATTCTCCCAGAGTGTCTGGGTCATGGTGTATCTGGCTGAAATTTTCCCAGAGTGTCTGGATAATGGTGTAACTGGCCTAGATTATCCCAGAGTGTCTGGGTCATGGTGTAACTGGCCTAGATTCTCCCAGAGTGTCTGGGTCATGTTGTAACTGGCTGAGATTCTCCCTGAGTGTCTGGGTCATGTTGTAACTTGCTGATATTCTCCTAGAGTGTCTGGGTCATGGTGTAACTGGCCTAGATTCTCCCAGAGTGTCTGGGTCATGTTGTAACTGGCTGAGATTCTCCCTGAGTGTCTGGGTCATGTTGTAACTTGCTGATATTCTCCTAGAGTTTCTGGGTCATGGTGTAACTGACTGAGATTCTCCCAGAGTGTCTGGGTCATGGTGTATCTGGCTGAGATTCTCCCTGAGTGTCTGGGTCATGTTGTAACAGGCTGAGATTCTCCCAGAGTGTCTGGGTCATGGTGTAACTGGATGAGATTCTCCCAGAGTGTCTGGGTCATGGTGTAACTGGCTGAGATTCTCCCAGAGTGTCTGGGTCATGGTATAACTGGCTGAGATTCTCCCAGAGTGTCTGGGTAATGGTGTAACTGGCTGAGATTCTCCCAGATTGTCTGGGTAATAGTGTAACTGGCCTAGATTCTCCCAGAGTGTCTGGGTCATGGTATAACTGGCTGAGATTCTCCCTGAGTGTCTGGGTCATGTTGCAACTGGCTGAGATTCTCCCAGGGTTTCTGGGTCATGGTGTAACTGGCTGAGATTCTCCCAGAGTGTCTGGGTCATGGTGTAACTGGATGAGATTCTCCCAGAGTGTCTGGGTCATGGTGTAACTGGCTGAAATTCTCCCAGAGTGTCTGGGTCATGGTGTAACTGGCTGAGATTCTCCCAGAGTGTCTGGGTAATGGTGTAACTGGCTGATATTCTCCCAGAATGTCATTGTCATGGTGTAACTGGCCTAGATTCTCCCACAGTGTCTGGGTCATGGTGTAACTGGCTGAGATTCTCCCAGAGTGTCTGGGTCATGGTGTAACTGGCTGAGATTCTCCCAGAGTGTCTGGGTCATGGTGTAACTGGCTGAGATTCTCCCAGAATGTCTGGGTCATGGTGTAACTGGCCTAGATTATCCCAGAGTGTCTGGGTAATGGTGTAACTGGCTGAGATTCTCACAGAGTGTCTGGGTAATGGTGTAACTGGCCTAGATTCTCCCAGAGTGTCTGGGTCATGGTGTAACTGGCTGAAATTCTCGCTGAGTGTCTTGGTCATGTTGTAACTGGCTGAGATTCTCCCAGAGTTTCTGGGTCATGGTGTAACTGGCTGAGATTCTCCCAGAGTGTCTGGGTCATGGTGTAACTGGATGAGATTCTCCCAGAGTGTCTGGGTCATGGTTTAACTGGCTGAGATTCTCCCAGAGTGTCTGTGTCATGGTGTAACTGGCTGAGATTCTCCAAGAGTGTCTGGGTCATGTTGTAACAGGCTGAGATTCTCCCAGAGTGTCTGGGTCTTGGTGTAACTGGCTGAGATTCTCCCAGATTTTCTGGGTCATGGTGTAACTGGCTGAGATTCTCCCAGAGAGTCTGGGTCATGGTGTAGCTGGCTGAGATTCTCCCAGAGTGTCTGGGTCATGGTGTAACTGGCCTAGATTCTCCCAGAGTGTCTGGGTAATGGTGTAACTGGCTGAGATTCTCCCAGAGTGTCTGGGTAATGGTGTAACTGGCCTAGATTCTCCCAGAGTGTCTGGGTCATGGTGTAACTGGCTGAAATTCTCCCTGAGTGTCTTGGTCATGTTGTAACTGGCTGAGATTCTCCCAGAGTTTCTGGGTCATGGTGTAACTGGCTGAGATTCTCCCAGAGTGTCTGGGTCATGGTGTAACTGGATGAGATTCTCCCAGAGTGTCTGTGTCATGGTGTAACTGGCTGAGATTCTCCCAGAGTGTCTGGGTCATGGTGTATCTGGCTGAAATTTTCCCAGAGTGTCTGGATAATGGTGTAACTGGCCTAGATTATCCCAGAGTGTCTGGGTCATGGTGTAACTGGCCTAGATTATCCCAGAGTGTCTGGGTCATGGTGTAACTGGCTGAGATTCTCCCAGAGTGTCTGGGTCATGGTGTAACTGGCTGAGATTCTCCCTGAGTGTCTGGGTCATGTTGTAACAGGCTGAGATTCACACAGAGTTTCTGGGTCATGGTGTAACTGGCTGAGATTCTCCCAGAGTGTCTGGGTCATGGTGTAACTGGCTGAGATTCTCCCAGAGTGTCTGGGTAATGGTGTAACTGGCTCAGATTCTCCCAGAGTGTCTGGGTTATGGTGTAACTATCTGAGATTCTCCCAGAGTGTCTGGGTAATGGTGTAACTGGCTGAGATTCTCCCAGATTGTCTGGGTAATAGTGTAACTGGCCTAGATTCTCCCAGAGTGTCTGGGTCATGGTATAACTGGCTGAGATTCTCCCTGAGTGTCTGGGTCATGTTGCAACTGGCTGAGATTCTCCCAGAGTGTCTGGGTCATGGTGTAACTGGCTGAAATTCTCCCAGAGTGTCTGGGTCATGGTGTAACTGGCTGAGATTCTCCCAGAGTGTCTGGGTCATGTTGTAACTGGCTGAGATTCACCCAGAGTTTCTGGGTCATGGTGTAACTGGCTGAGATTCTCCCAGAGTGTCTGGGTAATGGTGTAAATGGCTGAGATTCCCCCAGAGTGTCTGGGTCATGGTGTAACTGGCTGAGATTCTCCCAGAGTGTCTGGGTCATGGTGTAACTGGCCTAGATTCACCCAGAGTTACTGGGTCATGGTGTAACTGGCTGAGATTCTCCCATAGTGTCTGGGTCATGGTGTAACTTGCCTAGATTCTCCCAGAGTGTCTGGGTCATGGTGTCACTGGCTGAGATTCTCCCAGAGTGTCTGGGTCATGGTGTAACTGGCTGAGATTCTCCCAGAGTGTCTGGGTCATGGTGTAACTGGATGAGATTCTCCCAGAGTGTCTTGGTCATGTTGTAACAGGCTGAGATTCTCCCAGAGTTTCTGGGTCATGGTGTAACTGGCTGAGATTCTCCCAGAGTGTCTGGGTCATGGTGTAACTGGATGAGATTATCCCAGAGTGTCTGGGTCATGGTTTAACTGGCTGAGATTCTCCCAGAGTGTCTGGGTCATGGTGTAACTGGCCTAGATTCTCCCAGAGTGTCTGGGTCATGGTGTAACTGGCTGAGATTCTCCCTGAGTGTCTGGGTCATGTTGTAACAGGCTGAGATTCTCCCAGAGTTACTGGTCATGGTGTAACTGGCTGAGATTCTCCCAGAGTGTCTGGGTCATGGTATAACTGGATGAGATTCTCCCAGAGTGTCTGGGTCATGGTGTAACTGGCTGAGATTCTCCCAAGTCTGTGGGTCATGGTGTAACTTGCTGAGATTCTCCCAGAGTGTCTGGGTCATGGTGTAACTGGCTGAGATTCTCCCAGAGTGTCTGGGTAATGGTGTAACTGGCTGAGATTCTCCCAGAGTGTCTGGGTAATGGTGTAACTGGCTGAGATTCTCCCAGAGTGTCTGGGTCATGGTGTAACTGGCTGAGATTCTCCCAGAGTGTCTGGGTAATGGTGTAACTGGCTGAGATTCTCCCAGAGTGTCTGGGTAATGGTGTAACTGGCTGAGATTCTCCCAGAGTGTCTGGGTCATGGTGTAACTGGCTGACAGGATGATGCAATACTGTACCTGTAGGCCTGAGGTGCAGTGGCGGCTCCTGAAAAAATTCTCAGGGGGGGCAATTTTTCTGATGATTTAGGTGACCTACACACATTTAAAAAAAGATATGTCCAGCAACAACATGAAGACAGGGGCAGCATATAAGTCAATACCAGAAGCATTTATTGACTGATCTCAAAAGTGTTGGCTTACCAGGGTTGGTGGAGCCCTCAGTTTCATCTTTGCCTCGCAAAGCTAACTCAAACACTCCGCAAAACTTCACACACTGGATTAGCCGGCTGAGGATGTGGCGGTTCTTGCTAATGTCGTAGTAAATATATTTGTTATAGTGAATATGGAATATGATATGTTGAGTAAAATGTTGTGCTAAGATCTATTTAGGTCAGGAGCTGGTTATAAGTTCTGTTCCTATCCAATAACAATGGACAAAAGGGTCCTATCTTGTCAGCCTTGTCAGCAGGTGGCCAAGGACAACACCCACGCCATAGGCCTCTCAGTTCTTCCAACTCACGAGTTCTTGCTCTGAGGACACACACACACACACACACACACACACACACACACACAAACACACATCATCACTGTTAAACACACACACACACACACACACACACACAAATCCCCTCTCTTAGGCTGAACATTTGAAGACAGAGAACCCGACTCAGAGCCAATGCAACAGTGACACTAGCCTGGAGGGGACCTCGCCCAACTCATCAGGACCAATCAGAAGATCAGAACTACTAGATTCAACCTACTTCATTTATTGCATAAAATGGGTCCGTGCACGCGATTCCAGATATCTTTACCTCTGAATAAACTGCCTTTATTATACCATATCCACCCTGTCCAAAGTCTCTACTTGGTCTCAGTTCTCCAGTAAACTTGTGATTATCAACACTAACCTCATCGTTGTGGCGGCGGACAGCTAGCCTGTATCCCTCATCCAGTTGAGTGGCAATGTTCACTCCCCAAAGCAGACAATCTCAAACAGCTATCCATGTGGGTCTTTGACAGCTCATGTTTCTTAATCTTTCCTGAAAGATGGTGCATGTCCGTTACACACCAGTCGCTGTCCAAGCGGTGCTGTCTGCCGTGCCGCCTTCAGGGTGAAAGAGTAAGCAGGGGGTAGCAGAAGACTGGCTTCAAAACATTCTATGAGGTCGTCTCGATTCTCGTAGACAGTGTTCACGACTCTGCTGTTGCTAACCTCATCGTTCTGGCGGCGGACAGCTAGCCTGTATCCCTCATCCAGTTGAGTGGCAATATTCACTCTCCCCAAAGCAGACAATCTCAAACAGCTATCCATGTGGGTCTTTGACAGCTCATTTTTCTTAATCTTTTCTGAAAGATGGTGCATGTCGGTTACACCAGTCGCTGTCCAAGCGGTGCTGTCTGCCGTGCCGCCTTCAGGGTGAAAGAGTAGTTTCTTAGTTACGTTCATTGTTATGTTACGTTACGTATGACGAAAGCGCGTAAGTGCAAGCCCTCAGAAACCCATAGAGATTGTATTGAAAGCTCTGATATTTGAAAAAAATATATTTTACATTAGAGGCTATGAGAGACTTCTGGGCGATTTTCAACCTGACTGAAATCGCACAAAACCGGCGGGGACATTTGAAGCACGACTTTAGCCTGATTGGACATTTAGTGGCAGATCAGACGTCTAGATTAGAACACTGAACTACTGTTGCCGTGATATAATTTATTAGAAAAAAAATCCCTTCCTTTTCCCGTTTGGCAGTGCGTCGCCCATATCGCCCTAATGAACACACCGCCCCTGCTGAGGTGTAATATTGTTATCTGGCCAGCAGAGGGAAAATTTCATTTTTCATCTTTCATACTCCACCAAAATGCAGTGAAGACTGTTCAGGTAAAGTTTCCCCGAGGTACAGATCTAGGATCAGCTTCTCCTCCCCCAATCCTAACCTTATCCATTAGTGGGGGAAATGCAAAACTAACCCAAGATCAGCGTGTAGGGAAAACTTCACCCTATATTCAATGGTACCCTATTCCCTATATAGACCACTCACTACTATTGACCAGGGCCCACGGGGCTATACACTATACAGCTAAATGCTAATAGGACACTATACAGCTAAATGCTAATAGGACACTATACAGCTAAATGCTAATAGGACACTATACAGCTAAATGCTAATAGGACACTATACAGCTAAATGCTAATAGGACACTATACAGCTAAATGGAGGAACTAATGACATTGGTATAATTGAACATTTATGTCCCACAACATCTAATCTGTCTTTGTTTTAAGAATTTAAAAACAAAACATGCTGTTGAAAAGACTATCAAAAGGTGTGTGTGTGTGTGTGTGTGTGTGTGTGTGTGTGTGTGTGTGTGTGTGTGTGTGTGTGTGTGTGTGTGTGTGTGTGTGTGTGTGTGTGTGTGTGTGTGTGTGTGTGTGTGTGTGTGTGTGTGTGCTTGTGTTAGTGCTGAGCAATTAGTGCTTTTTGAGGTCTGTTCAGTTTCGGTTCAATTACAAAAAAAATAATAACGGTTTTCGAATTCAATAATTAAAAAGAACATGAAATAATTGAGTTACAATGGTTTTAGAGCTTTTTAATGGACATTTCAAAGCCAAAAACAGTGAACATTCAATTGCCAAAACATTGAAAATATTCCATTGTCCCTGTCAGGTCCACACTGGGTAGTGATCAATAGAAAAATAGGAAATCACTATGAAATAATCCAATATTTCAGTTGTGTATGTGTTCCCCATACTGTACTGTCTTTAGTCATCCTGTTTAGCTAGCATGTCTAAGTATACTGCACAACCGTCTGAACAAATCATTTTACTAGTTCTTCAGAGTAGATGAGGTACACTTTCACCAAATGTCTCTGTCCCTCTCGTAGTTGTGTTGTGTTGTGTACATTCCTCTGCCATGTGGTCTGTGTGTATCTAACCTAACGTAGCAGGTGTAAAAGTGTATCCACCCGTCCAGAGATCTGTATATAGTGACAAGATGCTCATGTCTATGCCCCTAACAATGGGAGTCGTTGTCCTGTGTGAGCGATATTCAGACCACCTCCAGATATATTAGAAAGCTGTTATTGTGATATGAAGATGCAGAATTCTGCCTCTGACATTCTTCTGTCTGTCTGTCTGTCTGTCTGGGGGAGAGGTCACTAAGGGTCAAGGTGCTGAACCTCTGGGCTGAGCTGATGTCTGGTGTCACTGATGGAATCACCAATGATCAATAACCCCTTGACCCCTGTGAAATAAAAAACTGGAGGGGAAATCACACAAGACTGACAGCCTGTGAGTTTATTAAAAGCATTCAGTGATTACATGGCAGTTTAGAGAGCAACAGGTCTTTATCTGGAAAGGGTAAATAACATAACAACAAAACATTATCTGAACTCACATCAACTATCCACTGAGTGTACAAAACATTAGAAACATCTTCCTAATATTGCGTTGCACCCTAACCTTTTGCCCTCAGAACAGCCTCAATTTGTCAGGGCATGGACTCTACAAGCAGTGGCGGCTCCTGAAAAAATTCTCAGGGGGGGCAATTTTTCTGATGATTTAGGTGACCTACACACATTTTAAAAAAAGATATGTCCAGCAACAACATGAAGACAGGGGCAGCATATAAGTCAATACCAGAAGCATTTATTGACTGATCTGGGGAGATGGATTCCAGTTTCTGTGACAGATTATAAATAATCTCTGATGCCTTTGTTATATTAGCTTTTGGTTGAATGTACACAACGGTAACAAACAATTGGGGGAACTCACGGGGCAGATAGTAAGGTCGCAGTGACACAGAAAGCAGTTCAATGTCGGGGGTACAGAGTCGCTCTCTTACCAGGATCGATTTTCCCTGTGACTGTCAGATCGCGGTCCGCTCTGACCAGGGTGAAGCCGGCCGGCTCCACTTCTCTGTCCGGGACTCTGTCATCCAGCCAAGTCTCAGTAAATGCCAGCAAACAGGCCTCCCGATATTCGTGTTGGAAGCGCAGATTCGCTGACAACTCATCCGCTTTCCCCCTCAGTGACTGGGCATTAATCAGCAAGGTGGTGGGTAAGGGAAGTTTGTTCTTAATTTTTTTAAAGTCGTTGTCTGATTCCCCCGCGTTTTCCACGTTTGCATTTGGGTTTGTAATCCACTCGCAGACAATCAGGTATTAGATGGGCCATTGGGATATCCATCGCGTTCGTATTTGAGTTGCATTGTAGTAAAAACTCCCTGCTGTATTGGATTCCGCTGCCAGCAGCGTTTTCATTATTTAGTCCGTTCGTAGCGGGTATGTACACGATCAACAAGATCAGTCCAAAACCCACCACTGGAAATCCATGGTTGGCAGAATGTTTGTAAACTAAGTGTACAAATTAAAAACATAAAATAACGCCACTAAGTGTACAAATTAAAAACATAAGATAACGCCACACTGCAGGTCGCAACAGAGACGCTGCTACCCGCTATTTTCTTAGTTACGTTCATGGTTACGTTACGTATGACGAAAGCGCGTAAGTGCAAGCCCTCAGAAACCCATAGAGATTGTATTGAAAGCTCTGAAATTTGAAAAAAATAGATTTTACATGGGAGTCTATGACAGACTTCTGGGCGATTTTCAACCTGACTGAAATCGCCCCAAAAGGGGGGGGGGGGCATTTGAAGCACGACTTTAGCCTGATTGGACATTTAGTGGCAGTCAGATCAGATTAGAACACTGATAACTACTGTTGCCGTGATATAATTGATTAGAAAAAAAATCCCTTCCTTTTCCCGTTTGGCAGTGCGTCGCCCATATCGCCCTATTGAACACACCGCCCCTGTCTACAAGGTGTCAAAAACATTCAACAGGGGAGCCGGCCCATGTTGACTCCAATGCTTCCCACAGTTATGTCAAGTTGGCTGGATGTCCTTTGGGTGGAGGACATTCTTGATACACACGGCAATCTGTTGAGCGTAAAATACCCAGCAGCGTTGCAGTTCTTGACACACTCAAACCGGTTTAACTGGCCCCTACTTCAATACCCTATTCAAAGACACTTAAATCTGTTGTCTTGCCGATTCACCCTCTGAATGGAACACATACACAATCCATGTGTCAATTATCTCAATCCTTTAAAATATATTTTTTTAAACCTGTCTCCTCCCCTTCATCTACACTGATTAAAGTGGATTTAACAAGTGACATCAATAACGCTTCATAGCTTTCACCCAGATTCAACTGGTCAGTCTATGTCTGGGAAAGAGCAGGTGTTCTTAATTTTTTGTATACTCAGTGTAGAATTAACACTTGTCAACAATAACTTTAATGTCATTGATATAATACAAAACAATATTCATTTACGTTACTTATTGATTGATTGATTGATTTGTACAACACCATCTATTGTATATCAGACCTGCACTAAGTACTATACTTTCTCTGTAACCCACAGATCATAAGAGAATAACATCATTATCTCTATATACTACTAACAACATCACAACAATAATCAACATCATAATCAATACCATAACACTTATAATCAATAACATGATGAGAGGTAAACAACACAACAATCCCCAACAATAAACCAAAATGACTTGAGAAAAAGATGACCCCTTTATTCAAATGTTTCAAAATACAAAGAATGAACAGATGATTATAATAATACATGTACTAATAATGGAAACACTTCAAGATAAAGAATCTAAGAGAAACACTAAATAAGATAAAGACATAAAGACAAAAGCTAAAAGCAGCAATACATTCTGGAACACAAAACAGACGTAATTGAGCTACTCTCTAAAAATAATTAAAACCCCATGTTACCAAAACCCCATGTTACCCAAACCCCATGTTACCCAAAACCCCATGTTACCAAAACCCCATGTTACCCAAACCCCATGTTTCCCAAAACCCCATGTTACCCAAAACCCCATGTTACCCAAAACCCCATGTTACCAAAACCCCATGTTTCCCAAAACCCCATGTTTCCCAAAACCCCATGTTACCCAAAACCCCATGTTACCCAAAACCCCATGTTACCAAAACTCCATGTTACTCAAACCCCATGTTACCCAAAACACCATGTTACCCAAAACCCCATGTTACCATAACCCCACATAACCAAAACCCTAAGATACCCTAACCCCAAGTTACCAAAACCCCATGTTACCAAAATCCCATGTTCCCATGGTAGCAAAAAACAAACTAAAAGGAATAATGGTGGTTGCAGTCACTCCTTTTAGATTTCTTCCAAGGTTCCAGAAAGATAAACTAATTCTGAACATGTTATTAAAATTAGAACCACTTAAGGTTTGTCACCACATTTTAAACACCAGTCCACTGCTGACCATAGATTTAAAACACAAAACTGACCTAAGATCAGCATGTAGGGTCAGCATCATTCTACTCCTACTCAGTCCCCTGGGCTGCTCTCTCCTCTCCCGGTCCAGCTTCAGCTCTGGAGCTCAGAGAGACCATCTCCATGGCATTGGCATCGACATAAAGATCCATGCTGCTCACCCTGTTCACTCTCTTCTGCCTCCTGGTGGTCTAGGGAGACACAGCACCAAGAGTGAGTGAGTGAGTCAGTCATGGACTAATAATGGAAACACTTCAAGATAAAGAATCTAAGAGAAACACTAAATAAGATAAAGACATAAAGACAAAAGCTAAAAGCAGCAATACATTCTGGAACACAAAACAGACGTAATTGAGCTACTCTCTTAAAATAATTAAAACCCCATGTTACCATAACCCCATGTTACCAAAACCCCATGTTACCATGGTTGCAAAAAAACAAACTAAAAGGAATCATGGTGGTTGCTGTCATTCTTTTTAGATGTCTTCCAAGGTTCTAGAAAGATAAACTAATTCTGAACTTTTCAGCTATTATTAAAATCCCGGTCTCTCGTTCTCTCTGTGTGTGTGTGTCTCTGTGTCTCATTCTCTGCGCACCTCTCATTCTCATCTGGTTAATCACACACCTTAAACACAGATATAGACCAATGTAGAATCTGAACCCTGCTCATAGACACAAACATTTAAATGACTTGTAACGTCTGAGTAACTGTCTTTACCTTGTAGTACAGGTAGATGGTGGTGATGGCTGTCAGTAGGATCAGCAGCACTACAACGTGTCTGATGATGAAGGCTGGCAGAGGAGAGGCTGCAAACAGAAACACCTTTGATGAGGGGACTGGTCATCATCACATAGATCTGTGGGAAATCTGTCAATGACAAAGTTAGAAGTCTGGTTCATGTTCAGTTACCTGTGACGGTGAGGTTGAGGAGCTCACTTTCAGAGGAGAAGTTATGAGAGAAAACATAATTGTCATAAACACAGCTGTAGTTCCCTTGGTGGGAGTTATCTGCAGCAGGGAAGAGGAAGGCAGCAGAGTGATTGACAGCTGGCTGGGTCTGGGTTCTGTTGGAGCTGGTGAACGTGAGGAGGAAGGAGCCTCCTGGGTACTGTGGCTGAGTGGAGCAGGTGATGGTGAAGCTGTAGCCCCTAAACACTTCAGGCCCCTGGTGGCCCCTGGAGACCCCTCCCATTGAGTCAGTCAGGAAGATATCAGGCTGGACCAGGAGATCTGTAACAATAAAAGAGAACAAGAAAAACCTCTTCAACTAGTTTCCTATAGATATGACAATAACATCAGCATGTAACAGTGCTAGCCACCCTCCCTCACAGGGCAACATGAGTAGTGGGCCTACAGTCACTGAGACAACATATGTTGATATCAGGCTGAAGCAGGACATCTGGAACAAGAGGAGAGAAAAAGAAAACGTAGCTCCTCAACTACTTTCCTCATTTAGATTTGACAATAACATGACATGTGACAGTGGCAGTGAGTAGAGACGATCAGTGAGATAACACTCAAATACAAAAGCATTCTGGGATATTTAAGTTGTATTTTATTCCTACTTGACTGAGTGATCTGTTTTGCAAAGCAGACTTACAAGCTAAACAGTCATTGTGAGCGGTGCAGAGGAAGTTGTATGAATGAAGGAAATCAGTTGAATATAATTATAATATCTTGATATTACCTGAGCAGATCACTGTGACTACAGGATAGAGATCATTTGTTCTCCAACACTCCCTCAGTGAAGGCTCAGACCCAGAACAGCGAACTCCAAACCCTCTAGTGGTTTTTCCAGGTAGAACTGAAACAGTGGAGCCACAACCCAGCTGTCTACACACTACTGCAGCTACAGCCTCCTTGATCCAGTCTAGAGTTCCCACAGTCCTCCACTCTCCCTGGTCGTACCACTCCACTCCACCAGCACAGCGACTGCCTCCTCCCACCAGCCTCACATCATCAGGCTCTGAGAAAAGAATAATAATAAGCCATTTAGCAGACGCTTTTATCCAAAGCGACTTACAGTCATGCGTGCATACATTTTTGTGTATGGGTGGTCCTGGGGATCGAACCCACTACCTTGGCGTTACAAGTGCCGTGCTCTACCAGCTGAGCTACAGAGGACCACAGAGAGAAGAGAGAGAGACAGTAATCTTACTATTTTTTCACCAAAACACATCTACAGTGGGCTCCAAAATTACTGGCACCCCTGACTGCACAAACAATACTTAAAAAAATATAAACAATACTGTACTTTATTAATGTTTCAATGGAACCAACCAAACTCATACAATTATTTAATACAAAATAAATGTCACCAAAATCAAGGTTTCATAATTATTGGCACTCCTCATTTAGTACTTAGTGCAACCACCTCTGGCAAGGATAACAGCATGGAGTCTTTTCCTGTAATGTTTGACAAGGTTAAGGAACACATTTGGAGGGATTTTGGACCATTCCTCTATGCAGATCCTTTCAAGATCCTTCACATTCTTGGGTTGGCGCTTATCAACTGCCATCTTCAAATCAGCCCACAGATTTTCGATTGGATTGAGGTCTGACTGAGATGGCCATGGCAGAAGATATATTTTTTTTGTCACAGAACCATTTCTGTGTGGATCTTGAGGTATGTTTTGGGTCATTGTCTTGTTGGAATGTCCACCTACGGCCAAATCCCAGCCTTCTTTGTCAGCCGAAATTGCCTGATACTTGGTGGAATTCATTATGCCATCCAGTGCCCCTGGACCTCTGGAATTAAAACAGCCCCAAATCATCACTGACCCACCACCATATTTCACAGTGGGTATGAGGTGCCTCTCCTTGTATGCATCTCTGTTTCGACGTCAAACATGTCGATGCTGTATCTGACCAAAACGTTCAATTTTGGTCTCATCTGACCAGAGCACCTTCTTCCAGTCATAATGTAAATGACATTTGGCAAACTCAAAGCGCTTGCGTCTGTGTCTTGGGGTCAGAAAGGGCTTTCTTCTGGCAACCCTTCCAAAGAGCCTGTGGTTGTGGAGGTGGCGTCTGATGGTGCTTTTTGAAACCTGGTGACCCCAAGACGCCACCAAGGCCTGCAATTCGTTCACAGTTATTCTTGGGGATTTTGTTGCTTCTCTCACCATCCTCCTCCCTATCCTGGGGGGCAAAATGCATTTGCGTCCTCTACCGTGAGGTTTTCAACTGTTCCTTATCTTTTTTTATTTTTAATAATTGCCCTGACAGTGCTCAGTGGTATATTCAATCGTTTGTGGATCTTTTTGTAGCCATTACCATATTTATGAAGGTCTACGACCATCTGTCTCTTTTGAACTGCCAGTTATTTTGTTTTCTTCATGGTGTTGGATGACAAAGGGATATTGTATGCGTGTTACCTCATTTTTATACCCTAGTGAAACAGGAAGTGATGTAATGGCTCAATATAGTTCCTTAAGACTTAGATACACTTAAATAAGTGGAATTTAATTCCTGGTTGATAGAATAATTATTAATGACTAATTATTACACCCTGAAACTGTGGGAAATGTGTTAGAATGTGTGAGTGTAGGACCAGTAAAGACTATGACATTGAGCTACTATTTAGCAATGTGATTAAGAGTTAGACCAGACAACAAAGGACAAGGAGAACTGGCTACAGACAACTGGGAAACCAAGATAAAGAGGCCTCCCAATTAAGGGAGGAGAGAAACGGTTAGGCTTTTTAAGGAGTATGAGGACGGCGATAACTAAGGAATGCAGCCTATGATAAGAACATGTGTGTGTGACCTGATGGTTAGGAGAGCAGAGGAAAACAGCCCGCCTAAAAGGGGTGGGGTTTTTGTATGACGTGTGAGTATAAAAGATGGACTCTGAAATTGTGATGAACAGAATTCTCAATGAATAAAGGCCTGACTATGCAGACCGGGACTCTGTCTGTTTATTGATCAAAAAGCATTACAACCTTTTGGGAGACGCACAGAGACACTGAAATAGTTGAGTTCAACCATTGAATTAAAATATTCACTTAACACTGGTTTAAGGTTGGTAGATGTTATTTACAATAATCTTTAAGGGTGCAATTAATTGTGAAACCTTGATTTGGAGGACATTGATTTTTTATTTAATCAATAAATGATTTTGGTGGTTTCCATTGGAACATTAATATAGTACAGTATTTCTCACATGTTGGTATTTTCAGTTTCTCTCTATAATTATATTGTTTATATTTCTGTAAGTATTGTTTGTGCATTGTCAGACAGGGGTGCCAGTAATTTAGGAGCCCACTATATATTGCCTCTCATATTCTTCACTCCAGGCGAGAAACAATGTTGATTGAGTGACAAACTGTTTCTTACCTGAGCAGGTGAGTCCAACAGCATTACCAGGTAGGCAGGTATTGTTTTTTCTGTCTGAGGTGTCACAGTCCAGGAGAAGGGACTCATTGCCTTTACACTGGAACTCTTTATCCCAGGTCTGACCCTCACCTTCTCCATAGAGCCCCCCCTGTAGAGCTGCAGGAGCCCCACAGCCAAGCTCCCCACAGACTACCTCTGCATCCTGCTGGTCAAAGTCAGCTTCACACACTGAGGCCCAGGACTGATTGGACTTCACCTCCAGTCTCCCAGAGCAGAGACCAGCTCCATCCACAAGCTGCACAGACTCTGGAGAAAAAGAGTTGGTTGAACATTCAATCCGTTTTGTTGATGACACTGTCAAGGACTAAACACAAATATGTTGGATAAAAGATTGTAGGTTGCTATGTTTGATACTGTAAGAGGTATAAATGGGTTCTTAGTCACTCAGGACAGGGTTGGGAATAATGCAGGCAGGAGACAGGAATAAGTTCACTTCACTTTATAGAAAATAAACAGCTGGACATCCATCAGGCAGCTTCACTTCAGTAACATCTGAACTACAATGATCTGCCCATGCACGTATCCCATAAACGAATATGACAAACACAAATATAATGTTTAAATATATCTGACATCTCTCCCTCTCTTTAAATGAAATGAAAAACACATAAAACATGATACATGTAAATCTTGTATAATGTACAAATTAAATCTCTCAATATTACCAGTCTCTTAACTGAACAGGTCAAATGAAGGGTACATTCATCAGATCCTCCTCCAACGGGGTTACACTCTCTAATTGTAGACTCATTTCCTCTGCAGCTACTGTATAGTGAGACTCTTCCTCTTCCATCTTCAACCAGAGGTCCTATAGATTCAGCTATAACATTCCCACAGCCCAGCTCTCTACACACAACCTTAGTCTCTCTCATGGTCCACCACAAAGGACATAGACCTGACCACTCTCCTCTGTAGAAGACTTCCACTGTCCCAGAACAGGAAGTGGTCCCATTCACCAGTCTGACTGAGTGTTCAGCTGTAAACAGCAGAGAGGAAAACACAGTGGTGAGGACAGATTATGACAGGGCTTCTGTTATTCTAACAGCAGTAATGCTTTGTGGTTGACAAGTATTAGTAGTTCCATAAAACAGTACTTGTTATTGGGTTTTAGAATGGTGTGTACGGACATATGAATTTCTCCATGTGGGATAATAAAGTAGACTAATATTGAACTGCTATAATCACTGTAGATGTATACTCTACCTACCTGGTGGACTGATGCTTTGAGCCTGGAGATCTGAGGAGAAAGAGGAAGAGAGAGAGAGATAGAGAGAGAGAGAGAGAGAGAGAGAGAGAGAGAGAGAGAGAGAGAGAGAGAGAGAGAGAGAGGGAGAGGATAAAGAGAGACAGAGACAGAGAGACAGAGAGAGAGAGAGAGAGAGAGAAAGACAAAGAGAGAGAGAGAGAGAGAGATATATAGAGATATATATATATATATATATATATATATATATATATATATATATATATATATATAGAGAGAGAGAGAGAGAGAGAGAGAGAGAGAGAGGCAGAGGTTAAATGAACATCAACATGACCTTTCATGATGTGATGGGGAAGATAGGCTTATCGATGGTATGATGCAACAACACACGTGTGTACACACACTATAGATACAAAAGCATGTGGACACCCCTTCAAATTAGTGCATTCGGCTATTTCAGCCACACCCGTTGCTGACAGGTGTATACAATTGAGCACGCAGCCATGCAATCTCCATAGACAAACATTGGCAGTAGAATGGCCCATACTGAAGACCTCATTGACTTTCAACGTGGCACCGTTACAGGATGCCACCTTTCCAACAAGTAATTTAGTAGCAGAGTGGAGGCTGTCATAGCAGCAAAGGGGGGACCAACTTCATACTAATGGTCATGATTTTGGAATGAGATGTTTGACAAGCAGGTGTCCACATACTTTTGGTCATTTAGTGTACATTCCCTTTCCATGGAAATGTGTAACTCTCTTTGCAGATGAGTTTATATCTAATTTAATACCTTTGCTTTGTCTGTTTTTGAAATCATTCATTTCAGAGGTCAGAGGTCAAGCTGAGCCGGACCAAAAGTGGAAGAGTGGAAAAGGTTACTGGTTGTGATGACATCACTGGTTAGAAGTCAGTGATGAAAATATGTTCAGTTGACTGCATGTTAGTCTGTTGATGTTAATTTAACCTCTCTCTCTCTCTCTCTCTCTCTCTCTCTCTCTCTCTCCCTCCCTCTCCCTCTCCCTCCCTCCCTCCCTCTCCCCATCCCTCCCTCCCTCTCCCCCTCCCTCCCTCCCTCCCTCCCTCCCTCCCTCCCTCCCTCCTGTTGATCTTGACTCAGGTAACAGACCTCTAACTTCTACCCCCCCTACTCCTGCTCTAACATACAGTATCTCACAAAACTGAATACACCCCTCGCATTTTTGTAATCAATAACATCATTATCTATATACTACCAACAACATCATAACAATACTCTACATCATAATCAATATCATAACATTGATAATCAATAACATCATTATCTCTATACTACAAACAACATTATAACAATAATCTGACAGTTTGAACCAAGGAAGCCTTGTGGTAGACCAATGTGGTTGATTAACAGAGCATCTGAGTGTGTCCCAATAATATCTCCTTTCTCCTGAAGTGTGCACTTGTTCACTACTTCCCATAATCTAAAAGCATTGGATTGGTGGAGGCATGGACTAGTGGGAGTTTCCACCATATTTATAATGTTGATGTAACCCTATCACCACAGGCTCAGATAAATCCATAGAGTAAAAGTATGGTGAAAAGGTCCACTCAGTACATAATAAACCTGGTATGACTAAACTCGCTAAAGAAAAACCAAAGAGACCAGGGTTCTTACCTACAGATAGAATGTGTATATAAAAAGAATGAATAATGAATGATCCACTTGCAAACAATTGGCAATACACACAATACAATAATATTTTAAGATAACCTAAACCCGGGTGCTAAACTGAAAATGTTCGTTGGCGCCGTTGGAGCTATAAAAAACAAACAGTCTAACCCCACAGTTATCACGGTAGAAAGCCCTTGAAACCAACAGTTGACTATTTATTATCCAATAGGCAGAAAGTGGCCTGCATGCATCCGAAAAACGATGTCCAGTGTCCCCGAAGCCCTTAAATGACCTCAGACTAAACTGTCCTCTCCTGCTCCCGATCCGACGAACCCAAGCAGCTCCCGAAGCCACTGCCAGTGGCACTGGAACCTTCGTCACTGCCAGTACTTTTTTTATCAGTTACATTTAGCCTGGTCTAGGCCAATTGAGCCAAGCCTCTGAATTAGCAGTGAGTGATCAACAGCCTTTGACAGGTCAATGAAGAGGGCAGCACAATGTTGCCTTTTATCCTTACAGTGAACCAAATCATTTATAACTAGGGATGCAGCAGAGATAGTGCTATGACCTGGTCTAAAACCCCACTGATGTACATTTAGAATACATCTTAGCTGAGAATTAATTAAGGATTCTAATATTTTAGCTAGGCAAAAAAGTTTAGAAATAGGGCGATAATTATTTAGGTCACAAGGGGTCACCACCTTTGTGAAGGGGGAGTACATGGGCCGCCTTCCAAACCTTGGAGATAGTACCAGATATAACTGTCAGGTTACGGGTTGATGATTCAGCAATCAGGGGGGCAGAGAGCTGCAGTAGAAATGGATCAAGCATATCAGCCACAGTGGATTTTTTAAAAACATAAATCTTAAGCAAGACATCTAGCACATCACAGATAGTAAATTGTTGAAATGAAACAAAGATTGACTAGAAGGTTAGGGACAAGAAACGTATTCTACCTAAGCTACATCAACACAATGTAATGAAGAATGTTATTATTGTTTTCAAGTGAGTACACAACTCTAGTCTAGGCTGTAAACTGCAGTGAATAGCCCAGGTCATTTTAATAACCGTTCAAAAACCAGGCATTTTGAATACATATTTATTTCAAAATAACTGCATCTAGCCTGTCTGATTTGGATCAGTTATGGGTTTTTACTCTGCAGTTTAACCTAGAAGGTCCAGGAACATTAGCAGGACAGCAATATGATCTATTTTGTCATGATGTATCATCTAACAGAAACAGGCTAATGCATATGAATTATAATAATGCGTGAGCGCGGAGGAAGTTGGATCCATTCCTTCCGTGTTTGGCGTCAGTGTTTTCAACAGCGTTAGAAAATGAGGTGGGGACTCCTGGGGTCCTCTCTACTCTCTCCTCACCTCCTTCTCTAAACCCATTGGAGGAGGTCATTCTAACCTAACATGCTACAAGGAAGCAGCTAGCAGCCAAGCAAAATAGTCTTGAGTGGCAACTAATCTGTCCAATTAGCTGTTAAGTTTCCATACACCCACTTCTGTTGATCCTCCCACTTCTTTAGCAACACCCACTTTCAGACACACTCCGTGTATGCAGTTACCCTCTGGGATAATCTCGATTGTAGAGTATACTCCTCGCGTCCTCTCTCCTCACCTCCTCTCTCCTCATTGGAGGAGAAGGTCAGAGGGGCGGGACCTCTGGCTTTCTCATCCAATGGGTTTTGAGAAGGAGGCGAGGAGTGTGCAATTGAGATTCTCCCCAAGACTGTGAAAGGGTGCCATAAAGCAGTGTGCACTGTATAGAGCTCGCCAGCTTGTAGCCTAAATGAATGGGGAAAGACTGGGGTTTTGGGATAAACGCTGAAAATAAGGTCTGAGGTGAACACAGACTTAGTAGATCTTATACGTTTTGTTCTATGAGATAATATCAGTCAGGTAACATGACCTTTATGAATTATGAAGCCTTTATGTTTTGTTCTATGAGATAATATCAGTCAGGTAACATGAACTTTATGAATTCTGAAGCCTTTATGTTTTGTTCTATGTGATTATATCAATCAGTTAACATGATCTTTATGAATTATGAATCCTTTATGGGCTTTTTCTGATTTCATAAATGCTTCAAATTTCACAAAAAGTGACGTTAGCTGATGAAGATTATCTCATATAATAAAATGTAGGTTATAAGATCTCCTAAGCCTGTGTTTACCACAGACCTTATTGTCGGAATTAATCAAAAAACCCGACAAAAACTCCATTAATTTCCCCATAGGATTTGTCCAATGAACCGAGGTGGAGTTTGTGCCTACAAAAAGTATCCATTACTATTGCTCTCTATAGGACAGTGGTTCCCAACCTTTTTCAGTTACCCAGAGGACCCTCTCATGTGCATTTTACCAGTAACCCTCTGGTCTCATGAGTCTTCTCAAGTACCCCCTGTGGATAGTCCAAGTACCCGCAGGGGTCCTAGTACCCCTGGTTGGGAAACACTGCTAGTGAATAGGGTCCATTTGTCTTCCTGTCATGCAGTTACATGGCCACTAGATGGCGATGTTTACCCAGTCTGGGCCAGGGTTGCACTACAGAACTAACACTGCTGAACCAGGACTACGGTGGAAAACAATCCTTTATCAAGGTTATGGGTCCATTCATATCTAGCTAGGCCTGTATTCATGAAGAGTTTCAGAGTAGGAGTGTTGATCTAAGACCCCTTTTGCCTTTTAGATTATAATGAATAACATTACATGGACAGTGGCCATTGCTAGCTACCCAACACGACCAGCTAACTGTACTGTAGTAGCTAAATACAATATACTTGTCCTAGCTAGCCAACGTTTAATCATTGCTGCGTCATGAAAGGAACTTGACACAGACACGAATGATCTGTTTAGTATGTTATCACACTATTGGTGGTTTGTTGTGACCAAGTGTTGGTGCTAAACTGTGTGTTACTGGATGCTAGCATGCTAGTTAGCTAGTTAACACACTATTGGTGGTTTGTTGTGACCAAGTGTTGGTGCTAAACTGTGTGTTATTGTTATTGGATGCTAGCATGCTAGTTAGCTATGGTGTCATAGTTAGCTAGCTGAATAAAGTGGGTTGAGTCTATTCCTTTAAACATTGAACCGCTGTGGTTCACAACAATTCTGATTTCTAAAGGTGGAAGTTGGGAGAGTTTTTGTTCGGGTGGTTCAGTGAAACAATTTTAGTTTCTGAGGTAGAAGTTTTTGGTGAGGGAGGCCCTGCTCTCTCCTCTCCCAGATGCTTAGCTTATTTCATTCCGATCTCCTCTGCATTTTTGTAGCCATTTGCTACAGCCTGTCAACTATGCCTCTGCCTATCCCTGTTCTCTCCTCTCTGCACAGGCTACACAAACGCACCACACCGCGTGGCTGCTGCCTCTCTAACCTGGTGGTCCCTGCACGCACCCCACACCTGGAGTTCCAGGTCGCAGGCAGCCTCTGGAACTGCCGTTCTGCTGCCAACAAAGCTGACTTCATCCCAGCCTATGCCAACCTCCAGTCCCTCGACTTCCTGGCGCTGACGGAAACATGGATCACCACTGAAAACATTGCTACTCCTAATGCTCTCTCCTCGTCTGACCATGTGTTCTCGCATACCCCGAGAGCATCTGGTCAGAGGGGTGGTGGTACAGGAATCCTCATCTCTCCCAAGTGGACATTCTCAATTTTTCCCCTAACCCATCTGTCTATCTCCTCATTTGAATTCCATGCTGTCACAGTCACTAGCCCATTTAAGCTTAATATCCTTGTCATCTATCGCCCTCCAGGTTCCCTTGGAGAGTTCATCAATGAGCTGACGCCTTGATAAGTTCCTTTCCTGAGGATGGCTCACCCCTCACAGTTTTGGGGGATTTCAACCTCCCTATGTCCACATTTGACTCATTTCTCTCTGCCTCCTTCTTTCCACTCCTCTCCTCTTTTGACCTCACCCTCTCACCGTCCCCCCCTTCTCACAAGGCAGGCAATACGCTTGACCTCATGTTCACTAGATGCTGCTCCTCTACTAATCTCACTGCAACTCCCCTCCATGTCTCCGACCACTACTTTGTTTCCTTTTCTCTCTCGCTCTCCTCCCACACTACTCACTCTGCCCCTACACAGATGGTAATGCGCCGCCGCAACCTTCGCTCTCTCTCTCCCACTACTCTCTCCTCTTCCATCCTATCATCTCTTCCCTCTGCTCAATCCTTCTCCCTCCAATCTCCTGATTCTGCCTCCTCAACCCTCCTCTCCTCCCTTTCTGCATCCTTTGACTCTCTGTGTCCCCTATCCTCCCGGCCGGCTCGGTCCTCCCCTCCAGCTCCGTGGCTTGATGACTCATTGCGAGCTCACAGAACAGAGCTCCAGGCAGCGGAGCGGAAATGGAAGAAAACTAAACTCCCTGCCGACCTGGCATCTTTTCACTCCCTCCTCTCTACATTTTCGTCATCTGTTTCTGCTGCTAAGGCCACCTTCTACCACTCTAAATTCCAAGCATCTGCCTCTAACCCTAGGAAGCTCTTTGCCACATTTTCCTCCCTCCTGAATCCTCCCCCTCCCCCCCCTCCTCTCTCTCTGTGGATGACTTCGTCAACCACTTTGAAAAGAAGGTTGACGACATCCGATCCTCGTTTGTTAAGTCTAATGACACTGCTGGTCCTGCTCACACTGCCCTACCCTATGCTTTGACTTCTTTCTCCCCTCTCTCTCCAGATAAAATCCTGCGACTTGTGACTGCAGGCTGCCCAACAACCTGCCCGCTTGACCCCATCCCCTCCTCCCTTCTCCAGACCATCTCCGGTGACCTTCTCCCCTACCTCACCTCGCTGATCAACTCATCCTTGACCGCTAGCCATGTCCCTTCCGTCTTCAAGAGAGCGAGAGTTACTCCCCTTCTCAAAAAACCAACACTCGACCCCACTGATGTCAACAACTACAGACCAGTATCCCTTCTTTCTTTTCTTTCCAAAACTATTGAGCGTGCCGTCTTTAGCCAACTCTCTTGCTATCTCTCTCAGAATGACCTTCTTGATCCAAACCAATCAGGTTTCAGGACTGGTCATTCAACTGAGACTGCTCTTCTCTGTGTCACGGAGACTCTCCGCACTGCTAAAGCTAACTCTCTCTCCTCTGCTCTTGTCCTTCTAGACCTGTCTGCTGCCTTTGATACTGTGAACCATCAGATCCTCCTCTCCACCCTCTCCGAGCTGGGCATCTCCGGCACGGCTCACTCCTGGATTGCGTCCTACCTGACCGGTCGCTCCTACCAAGTGGCGTGGCGAGAAGCTGTCTCCGCACCACGTGCTCTCACCACTGGTGTCCCCCAGGGCTCAGTTCTAGGCCCTCTCCTTTTCTCCCTATACACCAAGTCACTTGGCTCTGTCATATCCTCACATGGCCTCTCCTATCATTGCTACGCTGACGATACACAACTAATCTTCTCCTTTCCCCCTTCTGATAACCAGGTGACGAATCGCATCTCTGCATGTCTGGCAGACATATCAGTATGGATGACGGATCACCACCTCAAGCTGAACCCTGGCAAGACGGAGCTGCTCTTCCTCCCGGGGAAGGACTGCCCGTTCCATGATCTCGCCATCACGGTTGACAACTCCGCTGTGTCCTCCTCCCAGAGTGCGAAGAGCCTAGGCGTGACCCTGGACAACACCCTGTCGTTCTCCGCCAACATCAAGGCGGTGACCCGCTCCTGCAGGTTCATGCTCTACAATATTTGGAGAGTACGACCCTGCCTTACACAGGAAGCGGCACAGGTCCTAATCCAGGCACTTGTCATCTTCCGTCTGGACTACTGCAACTCGCTGTTGGCTGGCCTCCCTGCCTGTGCCATTAAACCCCTACAACTCATCCAGAATGCCGCAGCCCGTCTGGTGTTCAACCTTCCCAAGTTCTCTCACGTCACCCCCCTCCTCCGCACACTCCTCTGGCTTCCAGTTGAAGCTCGCATCCGCTACAAGACCATGGTGCTTGCCTATGGAGCAGTGAGGGGAACGGCACCTCTGTACCTTCAGGCTCTGATCAGTCCCTACACCCAAACGAGGGCATTGCGTTCATCCACCTCTGGCCTGCTAGCTCCCCTTCCTCTGCGGAAGCATAGTTCCCGCTCAGCCCAGTCAAAACTGTTCGCTGCTCTGGCACCCCAATGGTGGAACAAGCTCCCTCACGACGCCAGGACAGCGGAGTCACTCACCACCTTCCGGAGATATTTGAAACCCCACCTCTTTAAGGAATACCTGGGATAGGATAAAGTAATCCTTCTACACTGGCTATAGGGTGAACGCACCAATTTGTGAGTCGCTCTGGCTAAGAGCGTTTGCTAAATGACGTTAATGTGCCCTTGAGCAAGGCACTTAACCCTAATTGCTCCTGTAAGTCGCTCTGGATAAGAGCGTCTGCTAAATGACTAAAATGTAATGTAAAATGTAAATGGACAGTGGGGAACTGATCCTAGATTTTACATTTACATTTTAGTCATTTAGCAGATGCTCTTATCCAGAGCGACTTACAGTTAGATCAGCAGCACTCCTATTTCTTTCCTGATTGATACGGCAAAAACTGACCACATGCACTTTACGTTAATTCTCCTAATCGGCTACGTTCATTATCCTAACCCGCCACGTTAGTTCTCCTATCCTGCCACGTTAATGATCCTATCCTGCTACATTAATGATCCTATCCTGCCACGTTAATGATCCTATCCTGCCACGTTAATGATCCTATCCTGCCACGTTAATGATCCTATCCTGCCACGTTAATGATCCTATCCTGCCACGTTAATGATCCTATCCTGCCACGTTAATTATCCTATCCTGCCACGTTAATGATCCTATCCTGCCACGTTAATGATCCTATCCTGCCACGTTAATGATCCTATCCTGCCACGTTAATGATCCTATCCTGCCACGTTAATGATCCTATCCTGCCACTTTAATGATCCTATCCTGCCACGTTAATTCTCCTAACCTGCTAAGTTAATTATACTAACCTGCCACGTTAATTATCCTAACCTGCTACGCTAATTCTCCTAACCTGCTAGGTTAGTTCTCTTAACCTTCTCCGTTAGTTCTCCTAACCTGCAACATTAGTTATCCTAATCTCCCACGTTAGTTATTCTAACCTGCTACATTAGTTATCCTAACCTCCCACGTTAATTATCCTAACCTGCTAAGTTAGTTCTCCTAACCTCCGCAGCGGTGTGTATTCATGGATGCCAAAGGAGGCCAGTTTTCCCCAAAAAATTACCAAGAAAAAAACAAATAAAATAATGTATCTTTCATCTCTGTGTTTTATAATTTTCCTTCAATTCGCAAGAGGATGAATGTACCTCACCGGAGAAAGCATCTGAGCGAGTGAAACGGTGCGCCTCTGTCTCTGTATGTGTAGGCCATTCTATCTGATGCTGTCTGGTTAAAAAGAGTATGACTTTGCTGCCACCCTGTAGCATTGAATGCTAACATTTGGCCTCCCTTGATCATAAAACATTAATTTAAATGCCAATCAGCGTTGAGCTAAAGTGTGAATGGTCCTGAAATAAATCACATAACAAATTGCATAATGACCCCTGCGCCCACCCGACCCCCCACCGACCCCTCGCACCGCCCCTAGGAGGCCGCCCCAGATTTTGGGAACTACTGATCTATCTGATCCTGTCTGGTTAAAAATAATATGACACTGCTGCCGCCCTGTAGCATTGAATGCAAGGGAAGCCAGCGAACATTTGGCCTCCCTTGATAATAAAAAATAATAATAAAAGCCAATCAGCGTTGAGCTAAACTGTGAATGGTCCTGGCACTTACCCAGAAAGAAATAAAATAAAAAATATGTAGCCTGATTAGCCTACTCCTGTCTATACATAAATAAATAAAAGCATTCAAAATAGGGTACTAAAGCATGATTTGGGCACAGAAGATCATTCATTAGCTTCTTAAAAATATATATGTTGTGGATTGTTTTAAATCTCATTGCCTACTGTCAGAAGGAAAGGCAGCGTGCGCAATATCGACAGATAATTGTTGAGTTGAGACTGTCAGGGAAAAGCAGAGGCCCAGCCAGGCATATCGCAATATTTCCTAATACAATCGCTGGAAAACATAGTTTGGAAAGCAAATGTCTATTGCTGTAAAGAGAAGGCAGTGAAAATACTTTAATCTTTATTTTATTTAGTTATCAAAATTCTCAACTTAACCCTCCCGTTGTCCTAGGGTCAAAATGACCCGCCACTGTGTTGAACCAACTTTATTTAATTTTTATATTTTTGGTATCATTTGTGAGAAGGAGGCAGTGAGACTTTAAAGAAAGTATCACTGCCTCCTTCTCACAAATGATCCAAAAAATATAAAAATTAAATAAAGTTGGTTCAACACAGTGGCGGGTCATTTTGACCCTAGGACAACGGGAGGGTTAATTGAGTGAACAACAGTAAGGCCTATCTTATTGGCACCAGCAGAGAGTATCATTGTTGGGTCAGTGCCACTTAAAAGTAATTTTTCTGAAAATAATGTACGTTTTAAAGTTAATTTCCTTCAATTTGGAACATTTTGCCATGGGGCATAGAGTAAATGTTGCCGTTCTTGTCACACTCTGGCTCCAGGACTTGTGTGTTTGAGCCAGGGTTGTTCATTGTCATTTGTTTGGGTGTGTTCGTTTTGTTGTGTGCTGTTTGGTTGGGGTGTCTAGGTGGTTGTCTTTCTTGTTTGTATTCATGTGACTCCCAATCGGAGGTAACGAGTGACAGCTGTCGCTCGTTATCTCTGATTGGGAGCCATATTTAAACTGTGTGGTTTTTCCTTAGTTTGTGGGTTATTGTTTCCAGTGTTTCCGTGTCAGTCGATGTTCGTTGGACTTCACGATTCGTCTTTTGTTTGTATTTTACGTGCTTCTTTGATTAAAGTCATGTTCACTCGCAACGCTGCGCTTTGGTCCGCTTCCTCATTGGTAGACGATCGTGACAGAATAACCCACCAAAAGAGGACCAAGCAGCGTAACAAGCGGCAACAGGACCTACCTACGCAGGATGTATGGACGCCTCCTAAGGATTTTTGGACTTGGGAGGAGATTCGGGCTGGAAAGGGTCCTTGGGCACAACCGGAGGAGGATCACCGCCCTCGTGAAGAGCTGGAGGCAGCTGCAGCCGAGAGGAGGTGGTATGAGGAGGAATATCACCGCCCTCGTGAAGAGCTGGAGGCAGCTGCAGCCGAGAGGAGGTGGTACGAAGAGGCAGCGCGGAGTCGAGGCTGGAAGCCCGTGGTTACTCCCCAAAAATTTTTTTGGGGGGGGCACATGGCTTGGGCGCCTGGGCAGCAGGAGGCTGCCACAGGTAGAGCTGGAGAGAAGGCATTCGGATTACGGGAGCCATTGGCGAGTGGAAGGGGGGAAGTTGTTGTGGCACGGCATGAGAGACTGAAGTGTGTTCCCAGTCTGGTCCGGTCCGTTCTTGATCCCCAGTTAAGGCCAGTGGTGGGTGTTCCCGGTACGGGCCGGTCTGTTCCTACTCCACGCACCAGGTCCACGATGTGCGTCGCCAGCCGGCCAGAGTCTGCCGTCTGTCCTAGGGCGTCTGAACTGCCCGTCTGCCAAGCGCTGCATAAGCCGCCCGTCTGTACTGAGCCTGCAAAGCCGTCCGTCTGCCATGAGCCTGCAGAGCCGTCCGCCAGACAGAAGCAGACACCTGCTATGGAATCAGCAGGAGCCGACGCAGCCCATACTAGACTGGAAGCTCAGGTTCGGAACCAGAAAGAGCAGATCCTGCAGATGGGAGCCGCCCTGCTGGAGGTGATGACTGCTATCCGAGGCTGGGGTCCGCCTCCACCGCCAGCCTCCCAGCCAGCACCATCAGCCAGCCATGAGCAGCCAGATCCGTCAGTCAGCCATGAGCAGCCAGACCCGTCAGCCAGCCATGAGCAGCCAGATCCGTCAGCCAGCCATGAGCAGCCAGACCCGTCAGCCAGCCATGAGCAGCCAGATCCGTCAGCCAGCCATGAGCAGCCAGATCCGTCAGCCAGCCATGAGCAGCCAGACCCGTCAGCCAGCCATGAGCAGCCAGATCCGTCAGCCAGCCATGAGCAGCCAGACCCGTCAGCCAGCCATGAGCAGCCAGACCCGTCAGCCAGCCATGAGCAGCCAGATCCGTCAGCCAGCCATGAGCAGCCAGACCCGTCAGCCAGCCATGAGCAGCCAGACCCGTCAGCCAGCCATGAGCAGCCAGATCCGTCAGCCAGCCATGAGCAGCCAGATCCGTCAGCCAGCCATGAGCAGCCAGATCCGTCAGTCAGCCATGAGCAGCCAGATCCGTCAGCCAGCCATGAGCAGCCAGATCCGTCTGCCAGCCAGGATCAGCCAGAGCCGTCCAGCCTGGATCCGCCAGAGCCGTCCAGCCAGGATCAGCCAGAGCCGGCCAGCCAGGATCCGCCAGAGCCGGTCAGCCCGGATCCACCAGAGCCGTCCCGCCAGGATCCGCCAGAGCCGTCCAGCCAGGATCAGCCAGAGCCGGCCAGCCAGGATCCGCCAGAGCCGGTCAGCCCGGATCCGCCAGAGCCGTCCCGCCAGGATCCGCCAGAGCCGTCCAGCCTGGATCCGCCAGAGCCGTCCAGCCTGGATCCGCCAGAGCCGTCCCGCCAGGATCCGCCAGAGTCGTCCCGCCAGGATCCGCCAGAGCCGTCCAGCCAGGATCCGCCATCTAGTCAGGTACTGCCCCTTAGCCCGGTGCTGCCCCTTAGTCCTGTACTGCCCTTCAGCCCGGTGCTGCCCCTTAGTCCGGTGCTGCCCCTGAGTCCGGTGCCGCCCCTTAGTCCGGTGCTGCCCCGTAGTCCGGTACTGCCCCTTAGCCCGGTGCTGCCCCTTAGTCCTGTCCTGCCCTTTAGTCCGGTACTGCCCCGTAGTCCGGTGCTGCCCCTTGTCCCGGTGCTGGCCCTTATCCCGGTGCTGCCCCTTAGTCCGGTGCTGCCCCTTAGTCCGGTACTGTCCCGTAGTCAGGTGCCGCCCCTGAGTCCGGTGCCGCCCCTTAATCCAGTGGGGTTGAGTTGGGGGGTGGTCATGAGGAAGGGAGGACGGAAGCGGAGAGTGACTAAGGTGGGATGGGGACCACGACCAGAAGCAGAACCGCCACCGTGGACAGACGCCCACCCAGACCCTCCCCTAGAGTGTATGCTGGTGCGCCCGGAGTTCGCACCTTTAGGGGGGGGTACTGTCACACTCTGGCTCCAGGACTTGTGTGTTTGAGCCAGGGTTGTTCATTGTCATTTGTTTGGGTGTGTTCGTTTTGTTGTGTGCTGTTTGGTTGGGGTGTCTAGGTGGTTGTCTTTCTTGTTTGTATTCATGTGACTCCCAATCGGAGGTAACGAGTGACAGCTGTCGCTCGTTATCTCTGATTGGGAGCCATATTTAAACTGTGTGGTTTTTCCTTAGTTTGTGGGTTATTGTTTCCAGTGTTTCCGTGTCAGTCGATGTTCGTTGGACTTCACGATTCGTCTTTTGTTTGTATTTTACGTGCTTCTTTGATTAAAGTCATGTTCACTCGCAACGCTGCGCTTTGGTCCGCTTCCTCATTGGTAGACGATCGTGACAGTTCTGAAGCAAGTTTGCTGCAATTCTACACATTTTTCCAAAGGGTGGAGGTAAATGTTTGCCTTTTTTAATATGATAACTGATAATCAATGGGCCTCAACCGGGTCGGTAATTCGACCATTCTTACTACAAGACTAATTTACCAATCTAAAGAAAATGTTGCTGACATGGGTTAATTTAGTGACTGCTGATGCACACATTTTGAAATTTCCTAGTGGAGGGGAGAAGGCCCTAGTGGAGCCACCTGGCTGAGAGGGCCCTAGTGGAGCCACCTGGCTGAGAGGGCCCTAGTGGAGCCACCTGGCTGAGAGGGCCCTAGTGGAGCCACCTGGCTGAGAGGGCCCTAGTGGAGCCACATGGCTGAGAAGGCCCTAGTGGAGCCAGCTGGCTGAGAGGGCTCTAGTGGAGCCACCTGGCTGAGAGGGCCCTAGTGGAGCCACCTGGCTGAGAGGGCCCTAGTGGAGCCAGCTAGTTTATATTTCATTTACAGTGTATTGACCGACGGCCTATACAGGTCAGGACTGATACACTCGTTTTTATTTGTTTATTTGTTTATATAGTTAAATTACTAACATTTCAAATGTCTTTCTCTTTTGAAACTTTTGTGTGTTTAATGTTTGTGATTGTTTATTTCACTTGCTTTGTCAATGGT
>NW_028161008.1:0-13972 GCF_964263955.1 Coregonus lavaretus | reverse complement strand
CTCCCCAGGCTGATCCCTCTCTCTCCTCCCTCGCCCACTGCTCTCTTCTCAGCTGAAGAGGCTCTACCCTCAAAAGCTGCCACCCACACCCCCTGCCCTTGTTCCCCTGCTTCTCCTTTCACAAGGACGCAATCCTCTGACTAAGGCTGAAAGTGATCAGCTGCAGAGAGAAGAGAGAGATAGAGAGAGATAGACCTACAGTGAGGGAAGAAAGTATTTGATCACCTACTGATTTTGTACGTTTGCCCAATGACAAAGACATGATCAGTCTATAATTTTGATGGTAGGTTTATTTGAACAGTGAGAGACAGAATAACAAAACAAAAATCCAGAAAACGCATGTCAAAAATATTATACAGTGGGGGAAAAAAGTATTTAGTCAGCCACCAATTGTGCAAGTTCTCCCACTTAAAAAGATGAGAGAGGCCTGTAATTTTCATCATAGGTACACGTCAACTATGACAGACAAATTGAGAAAGAAAATCCAGAAAATCACATTGTAGGATTTTTAATTAATTTATTTGCAAATTATGGTGGAAAATAAGTATTTGGTCACCTACAAACAAGCAAGATTTCTGGCTCTCACAGACCTGTAACTTCTTCTTTAAGAGGCTCCTCTGTCCTCCACTCATTACCTGTATTAATGGCACCTGTTTGAACTTGTTATCAGTATAAAAGACCCCTGTCCACATCCTCAAACAGTCACACTCCAAACTCCACTATGGCCAAGACCAAAGAGCTGTCAAAGGACACCAGAAACAAATTTGTAGACCTGCACCAGGCTGGGAAGACTGAATCTGCAATAGGTAAGCAGCTTGGTTTGAAGAAATCAACTGTGGGAGCAATTATTAGGAAATGGAAGACATACAAGACCACTGATAATCTCCCTCGATCTGGGCTCCACGCAAGATCTCACCCTGTGGGGTCAAAATGATCACAAGAACGGTGAGCAAAAATCCCAGAACCACACGGGGGGACCTAGTGAATGACCTGCAGAGAGCTGGGACCAAAGTAACAAAGCCTACCATCAGTAACACACTACGCCGCCAGGGACTCAAATCCTGCAGTGCCAGACGTGTCCCCGTGCTTAAGCCAGTACATGTCCAGGCCTGTCTGAAGTTTGCTAGAGTGCATTTGGATGATCCAGAAGAGGATTGGGAGAATGTCATATGGTCAGATGAAACCAAAATATAACTTTTTGGTAAAAACTCAACTCGTCGTGTTTGGAGGACAAAGAATGCTGAGTTGCAGCCAAAGAACACCATACCTACTGTGAAGCATGGGGGTGGAAACATCATGCTTTGGGGCTGTTTTTCTGCAAAGGGACCAGGACGACTGATCCGTGTAAAGGAACGAATGAATGGGGCCATGTATCGTGAGATTTTGAGTGAAAACCTCCTTCCATCAGCAAGGGCATTGAAGATGAAACGTGGCTGGGTCTTTCAGCATGACAATGATCCCAAACACACCGCCCGGGCAACGAAGGAGTGGCTTCGTAAGAAGCATTTCAAGGTCCTGGAGTGGTCTAGCCAGTCTCCAGATCTCAACCCCATAGAAAATCTATGGAGGGAGTTGAAAGTCTGTGTTGCCCAGCGATAGCCCCAAAACATCACTGCTCTAGAGGAGATCTGCATGGAGGAATGGGCCAAAATACCAGCAACAGTGTGTGAAAACCTTGTGAAGACTTACAGAAAACGTTTGACCTGTGTCATTGCCAACAAAGGGTATATAACAAAGTATTGAGAAACTTTTGTTATTGACCAAATACTTATTTTCCACCATAATTTGCAAATAAATTCATTAAAAATCCTACAATGTGATTTTCTGGATTTTTTTTTCTCATTTTGTCTGTCATAGTTGACGTGTACCTATGATGAAAATTACAGGCCTCTCTCATCTTTTTACATTTACATTTACATTTTAGTCATTTAGCAGACGCTCTTATCCAGAGCGACTTACAGGAGCAATTAGGGTTAAGTGCCTTGCTCAAGGGCACATCAACAGATTTTTCACCTAGTCGGCTCGGGGATTAGAACCAGCAACCTTTCAGTTACTGGCACAACGCTCTTAACCACTAAGCTACCTGCCGCCCCTTTTAAGTGGGAGAACTTGCACAATTGGTGGCTGACTAAATACTTTTTTTCCCCACTGTATATTGATTTGCATTTTAATGAGGGAAATAAGTATTTGACCCCTCTGCAAAACATTACTTAGTACTTGGTGGCAAAACCCTTGTTGGCAATCACAGAGGTCAGACATTTCTTGTAGTTGGCCACCAGGTTTGCACACATCTCAGGAGGGATTTTGTTCCACTCCTCTTTGCAGATCTTCTCCAAGTCATTAAGGTTTCGAGGCTGACGTTTGGCAACTCGAACCTTCAGCTCCCTCCACAGATTTTCTATGGGATTAAGGTCTGGAGATTGGCTAGGCCACTCCAGGACCTTAACGTGCTTCTTCTTGAGCCACTCATTTGTTGCCTTGGCCGTGTGTTTTGGGTCATTGTCATGCTGGAATACCCATCCACGACCCATTTTCAATGCCCTGGCTGAGGGAAGGAGGTTCTCACCCAAGATTTGACGGTACATGGCCCCGTCCATAGTCCCTTTGATGCGGTGAAGTTGTCCTGTCCCCGTAGCAGAAAAACACCCCCAAAGCATAATGTTTCCACCTCCATGTTTGACGGTGGGGATGGTGTTCTTGGGGTCATAGGCAGCATTCCTCCTCTTCCAAACACGGCGAGTTGAGTTGATGCCAACGAGCTCGATTTTGGTCTCATCTGACCACAACACTTTCACCCAGTTCTCCTCTGAATCATTCAGATGTTCATAGGCAAACTTCAGACGGTCCTGTATATGTGCTTTCTTGAGCAAGGGACCTTGCAGGTGCTGCAGGATTTCAGTCCTTCATGGCGTAGTGTGTTACCAATTGTTTTCTTGGTGACTATGGTCCCAGCTGCCTTGAGATCATTGACAAGATCCTCCCATGTAGTTCTGGGCTGATTCCTCACCGTTCTCATAATCATTGCAACGCCATGAGATGACATCTTGCATGGAGCCCCAGGCCGAGGGAGATTGACAGTTATTTTGTGTTTCTTCCATATGCAAATAATCGCACCAACTGTTGTCACCTTCTCACCAAGTTGCTTGGCGATGGTCTTGTAGTCCATTCCAGCCTTGTGTAGGTCTACAATCTTGTCCCTGACATCCTTGGAGAGCTCTTTGGTCTTGGCCATGGTGGAGAGTTTGGAATTTGATGGATTGATTGCTTCTGTGGACAGGTGTCTTTTATACAGGTAACAAACTGAGATTAGGAGCACTCCCTTTAAGAGTGTGCTCCTAATCTCAGCTTGTTATCTGTATAAAAGACACCTGGGAGCCAGAAATCTTTTTGATTGAGAGGGGTTCAAATACTTATTTCCCTCATTAAAATGCAAATCAATTTATAACATTTTTGACATGCGTTTTTCTGGATTTTTTTTTTGTTATTCTGTCTCTCACTGTTCAAATAAACCTACCATTAAAATTATAGACTGATCATTTCTTTGTCAGTGGGCAAACGTACAAAATCAGCAGGGGATCAAATACTTTTTTCCCTCACTGTATGAAAAGACTTCTACCCTGCTACCATACAGCAGGTAAATACAAGCATTTCCCATGACTGTGCCTCAAAACCCAACGTCTACCTAACCTACCCCTCAACCCTGAACTTGGACAGCCTTTATGACCAGGTCCACCTCTACAAGGCAGCAGTGCCCACCTTCGGCTAAGCCCTAAAGGCGTCTGCATGCTTCCTAGCCGAAACAGTTCGGTAGAGTTCGTGCATATATTATGATGACATTTTGTGGCATTTTTGTCCGTTTTGGACTTCGGCAAGTTTTTTTGGTCTGTTCGAGCACACCAAAATGTTTCTGGAGGCAAGCCGAAGTTCGGAGCCGAAGCCTACGCCCCTTCATCGGTGATTGGTCAATAGTAGGGATTCTTTAATAAAGTCTTTGTTGATTGATGACTCGTTTTCATGCACATTATGTTATTGAAAAATACTGCACCAAACATCTTAGTTAGAGCTCTTCAGTAAAAATGTAAAAATTAATGACAGATTTCTTGAGATATCTTAGATTAATTCTGACTATTTTCAGGAAGTGTATACTGGCTACGGCGTCTCAAAATGGACAAACAGTACTATTGCCGCTTTTTTCTTGTTTTTCAAGCGAAAGTCTTAAGGGAGTATGCGAGCATCCTCGTTCGGTTAGGCGCCAGCCGAACTGAAGCATGCTGACGCCTTAAAGGAAATCACCCTCAACTGCAGCCCCAACACCTCACACAGGAGCAACAGCCCCTAAAATGGATTAAATTATTTTTTCCCCCTCATCAATCTGCACACAATACCTCATAATGAGAAAGCAAAAACAGGTTTTTAGAAATGTTTGCAAATGTATTAAAAATAACAAAATAACAAATCACATTTACATAAGTATTCAGACCCTTTACTCAGTACTTTGTTGAAACACCTTTGGCAGCGATTACAGGCTTGAGTCTTCTTGGGTATGACGCTACAAGCTTTGCACACCTGTATTTGGGAAGTTTCTCCCATTCTTCTCTGCACATCCTCTCAAGCACTGTCAGGTTGGATGGGGAGCGTTGCTGCACAGCTATTTTCAGGTCTCTCCAGTGATGTTCGATCGGGTTCAAGTCTGGGCGTTGGCTGGGCCACTCAAGGACATCCTGCGTGGTCTTGGCTGTGTGCTTAGGGTCGTTGTCCTGTTGGAAGGGGAACCTTCGCCCCAGTCTGAGGTCCTGAGCACTCTGGAGTAGGTTTTCATCAAGGATCTCTCTGTACTTTGCTCCATTCATATTTCCCTCGATCCTGACTAGTCTCCCAGTCCCTGCCGCTGAACAACATCCCTACAGCATGATGCTGCCACCAACATGCTTCACCGTAGGGATGGTGCAAGATTATCTCCAGACGTGACGCTTGGCATTCAGGCCAAAGAGTTCAATCTTGGTTTCATCGCTACCAGCTAGCTTCAACTAAATGGACGCTGTGGTCTGGCTAATCATCCTGAGCTAGGCCCATCTCCCGGCTATCTACCTCTCTGTCAACCGGACGGGACCACCTAGTGTTGACACGGAGCCCCGCCGATCCTACACGACTGGTCTGCCGACGAAATCGTCTGATGTGGTTGCGACGACGTCGACCACGAAGATTCCATCTGCTAGCTCCGGCCCGCTAGCACACGCTAGCCGTGGCCTCTTACCTGCTAGTGCTTTAGAAGCCTCCGAACTATCCTATTGCTGTTCACCGGACCTTATGATAACTCAGCTATACAGCTGATGTCTGCTGGCCTGTTCCTTTTTACGGTACTACATCCTGTTTATGTTTAGCCTCAGCCCAAACATGGTTAGCTTATTGTTGTTTCGGTTATTTCTAATTGTACTATTTCACTGTAGATCCCCCAGCCCAGCTAAACCTGCCTTAGATAGCTATCTTGTCCCTCCCCCCATACACTCAGAGACCGACTCAATTGATTCTATTTGCACATAATCTCTTGCACATCTAGCATTCCAGTGTTAATACTATTGTAATTATTTTGCACTATAGCCTATTTATTGCCTTACCTCCATAACTTGCTACATTTGCACACACTGTATATATATTTTCTGTTGTATTTTTGACTTTATGTTTTTTACCCCATATGTAACTCTGTGTTGTTGTTTTTATCGCACTGCTTTGCTTTATCTTGGCCAGGTCGCAGTTGTAAATGAGAACTTGTTCTCAACTGGCTTACCTGGTTAAATAAAGGTGAAATAAAAAAATCAGACCAGAGAATCTTGTTTCTCATGGTCTGAGAGTCATTTAGGGAACTTTTGGCAAACTCCAAGCGGGCTGTCATGTGCCTTTTACTGAGGAGTGGCTTCCGTCTGGCCACTCTACCATAAAGGCCTGATTGGTGGAGTGCTGCAGAAATGGTTGTCCTTCTGGAAGGTTCTCCCATCTCCACAGAGGAACTCTGGAACTCTGTCAGAGTGACCATCGGGTTCTTGGTCACCTCTCTGACCAAGGCCCTTCTCCCCCGATTGCTCAATTTGGCCGGGTGGCCAGCTCTAGGAAGAGTCTTGGTGGTTCCAAATTTCTTCCATTTAAGAATGGAGGCCATTGTGTTCTTGGGGACCTTCAATGCTTCTGAAATGTATTGGTGCCCTTCCCCAGATCTGTAGCTCGACACAATCCTATCTCGGAACTCTACGGACAATTCCTTCAACCTCATGGCTTGGTTTTTGCTCTGACATGCACTGTCAACTGTGGGACCTTATATAGACAAGTGTGTGCCTTTCCAAATCATGTCCAATCAATTGAATGTACCACAGGTGGACTCCAATCAAGTTGTAGAAACATCTCAAGGATGATCAATGGAAACAGGATGCACCTGAGCTCAATTTCGAGTCTCATAGCAAAAGGTCTGAATACTTATGTAAATAAGGTATTTCTGTTTTTAGTTTTTAATAAATAAATTAGCAAAATATTCTAAAAATCATTATGGGGTATTGGGTGTAGATTGATGAGGATTTGTATTTATTTAATCCATTTTAGAATAAGGCTGTAACGTAACAAAATGTGGAAAAGGTGAAGGGGTCTGAATACTTTCCGAATGCACTGTATATTAACGCAACACAATGGACGTCTACAATAATAATGGAGTGGATGGCCCCCGAAAGAAGAAATACATATTTTGAACGCACTTGAATTATTTTACTCAGATCACTAAGTAACCTTTTTACAGAATGGCATTCCAGAATTTGCAATTGTACATGTTGAAACATTGCTACTGCAACACTGTCACGGTTTCGGCCGAGACTGCTCCTCCTCCTGGTTCGGGCAGGCTTCGGCGTTCGCCGTCCCCGGAGTACTAGCTTCCACCGTTGAATGTTTCGTGGTGTGATTGCTTTGGTCTGTCTTGTACACCTGTGTCTGTTTGTGTTCTGATTACGTGTCCTATAAGTTCCCTGTTTTGTATTGGTTAGATTGTGTGTTGTTGTCTGCCTGTATTTCGGAGCTGCGTGTTGACGCTCTGTTTGTTTGTTTAGTGTTTACGCATGGTTTACGTATTCACTCGCCTCTGTTTGTTTCGAGGCCGTGTATTGTATTTTGCACTTTTGACTAGTAAAGTCTGTTGGACGAAGCCTCTGTGTCCTGCGCCTGACTCCTCCACCACATCCACATCGGTTCATCTGACAGAACAACACACCAACCATGGAGTCAGCAGGAGCAGCTGCGACACCCAAGTCGCTGGAGGAACGGATCAGCTATCAGGACACCATGATCCGGCAACTTGGGTCCTCCATGGACGAGGTGTCCAACACTCTGCGCCGGTTGGTTACTGGGGAGGTGCCCACGTCTTCTTACACCATCCCATCACCAACGGCCAGTCCTCCTCTCTCAGCACCGGAACCCAGGGGCATTCGGCTCTCGCTCCCGAGGGCATATGACGGTTCTGCAGCCGGGTGTCAGGGGTTCCTCCTGCAGGTGGAACTTTACCTGGCTACCCTACACCCAGCGCCCTCGGGATACGAGAGCGTCTCCGCCCTCATCTCCTGTCTATCCGGCAAGGCGTTGGAGTGGGCCAACGCCGAATGGAGGGGAATAGACGCCGCTACCATCACCTACGCGGAGTTCTCCCGCCGCTTCAGGGCTGTCTTCGATCACCCACCTGAGGGAAAGGCGGTGGGGGAGCGTCTGTTCCACCTCCGACAGGGGAAGAGGAGCGCACAGGAGTTCGCCCTGGAGTTCCGGACTCTAGCGGCGGATGCGGGGTGGAATGAGAGGGCCCTCATCGACCATTACCGGTGTAGCCTACGAGAGGACGTTCGCCGTGAGCTGGCCTGCAGGGACACCAACCTATCCTTCGACCAGTTGGTGGACATCTCCATCCGTCTCGACACCCTGCTGGCTACCCGCGGACGTCCCGAGTGGGGGTCGTCCATTCCACCCTCCAGCACCTCCGAGCCGATTCCCATGGAGCTCGGGGGTGCTGGCGCTAGAGAGAGGAGGAGAGAGAACCCGAGGGGGGCCATCCCCTGCACCAACTGTGGCCGTGGAGGACACACCGCGGCCAGGTGCTGGGGAGGGTCTCCTGGGAGAGGGGACAACAGGTCACGCACTGGGGAGTCATTTCAGGTGAGTAGGCGCCCCACTTACCCAGAGCTCTCTGTTGGTCACATGAGTATTCCTGTGAGATTTCCACAGGTGGCACCTCATTCCCAGCATAAGGCGCTAGTAGATTCAGGCACAGCTGGGAATTTTATTGATCGTGCTTTTTGTTATAGGTTAGGAATTCCCCTTCGGCCGGTAGAAGCCCCCTTTCCTGTCCACGCCCTAGACAGCCGGCCGTTGGGGTCGGGGCTGATCAGAGAGGTCACAGCACCACTTAAGATGACGACGCAGGGGGGTCATGAGGAGATCATTCAGTTTTATCTGATTGACTCTCCTGCGTACCCCGTGGTGCTGGGGCTTCCCTGGTTAAGCGCCCATGATCCTACCATTGCGTGGCAACAGAGGGCTCTTATGGAGTGGTCTGCCCAGTGTGTAGGGAAATGTCTAGGTGTTTCCTTAGGGGCGACCTCGGTAGAGAGTCCGAACCAAGTGCCCGCAATGCGCATTCCCCCTGAGTATGAGGACTTAGCACTTGTGTTCAGCAAAACGAGGGCAACACGGCTACCACCTCATAGACAGCGGGACTGTGCGATAAATCTCCAAACAGGAGCGGCACTTCCGCGGAGCCGTGTGTATCCCCTGTCTCAAGAGGAGACTGCGGCTATGGAGACTTACATAGCCGAGTCCTTGGCACAGGGATACATACGGTCCTCCACTTCCCCGGTTTCCTCGAGTTTCTTCTTTGTGAAGAAGAAGGACGGGGGTTTGCGCCCGTGTATTGATTACCGTAGTCTCAATCAGATCACGGTTAAGTACAGTTACCCTCTTCCACTGATTGCGACTATGACGGAATCATTACGCGGAGCGCAGTTCTTCACAAAGTTGGATCTCAGGAGCGCGTACAATCTGGTGCGCATTAGGGAGGGGGATGAATGGAAAACGGCATTTAGCACCACCTCGGTTCATTACGAGTATCTCGTCATGCCATACGGGTTAATGAATGCTCCTTCAGTCTTCCAATCCTTTGTTGACGAGATTTTCCGGGACATGCATGGGCAGGGTGTGGTAGTGTACATCGACGACATCCTAGTGTACTCTTCTACACGAGCCGAGCATGTAGCCCTGGTGCGCCGAGTGTTGAGAAGACTGTTGGAGCATGACTTGTATGTCAAGGCAGAGAAATGACTGTTCTTCCAGGAGTCCGTCTCCTTTTTGGGTTATCGGTTGTCCGCGTCTGGTGTGGAGATAGAGGTAGACCGTGTGTCGGCCGTGCGTAATTGGCAAACTCCAACCACTGTAAAAGAGGTGCAGCAGTTCTTGGGTTTTGCTAATTACTACCGGAGGTTTATCCGGGGCTTTGGACAGGTTGCAGCTCCCATTACGTCCCTGCTAAAGGGGGGTCCGGTTCGTTTGCAGTGGTCAGCTGAGGCGGACAGGGCATTTGTCAAACAGAAGAACCTGTTCACCTCGGCCCCGGTGCTGGCGCATCCGGATCCCTCTTTACCATTCTAAGTAGAGGTAGACGCGTCCGAGACCGGTATTGGGGCAGTCCTGTCACAACGGTCCGGCACGCCACCTAAGCTCCGCCCCTGTGCGTTCTACTCCAAGAAGCTCAGCTCGGCGGAGCGCAATTATGACGTTGGGGACAGGGAGCTGTTAGCTGTAGTCCAGGCCCTAAAGGTGTGGAGGCATTGGCTTGAGGGGGCTCAACACCCTTTCCTCATTCTGACTGATCACCGTAACCTGGAGTACATCCGGGCAGCTAGGAGATTGAACCCTCGTCAGGCTAGGTGGAACATGTTCCTGACCCGGTTTGTTTTTAAGATCACATACATCCCAGGGTCCCAGAACGGTAAGGCAGACGCCCTGTCCCGGCGGTATGACACAGAGGAGAGGGCCATTGAGCCTACTTCCATACTGCCGGAGTCTTGTCTGGTGGCTCCGGTGGTATGGGAGGTCGATGCGGAAATCGAGCGGGCACTGCGTACCGACCCTACTCCCCCCGAGTGTCCTGTGGGGCGGACGTACGTTCCGCTCGAGGTTCGTGATCGTCTTATTTATTGGGCTCATACATCACCCTCCTCTGGACATCCAGGTATTGGCCGGACAGTGCACTGCCTTAGCGTGAAATACTGGTGGCCAACGTTAGCTAAGGATGTGAGGGTTTATGTCTCCTCCTGCTCGGTGTGCGCCCAGTGTAAGGCGCCTAGACATTTGCCCAGGGGTAAGTTACATCCCCTGCCCGTTCCACAACGACCATGGTCCCACCTCTCGGTGGATTTTGTAACCGACCTACCCCCTTCCCAGGGGAATACCACCATTTTGGTCGTTGTGGATCGGTTCTCCAAGGCCTGTCGTCTCCTCCCAATGCCGGGTCTCCCTACTGCCCTACAGACCGCCGAGGCCCTATTTACCCACGTGTTCCGGCACTATGGGGTCCCCGAGGATATTGTGTCTGACCGAGGTCCCCAGTTCACCTCCAGAGTCTGGGGGGCGTTCATGGAACGCTTGGGGGTCTCGTGAGCCTTACCTCGGGGTACCACCCAGAGAGCAATGGGCAGGTTGAACGAGTCAACCAGGATGTGGGTAGGTTTCTGAGGTCCTATTGCCGGGACCGGCCGGAGGAGTGGTCTAGGTATATCCCCTGGGCAGAGATGGCCCAGAACTCTCTCCGCCACTCCTCCACCAATTTAACACCTTTCCAGTGTGTTTTAGGGTATCAGCCGGTCCTGGCACCGTGGCACGAGAGCCAGATCGAGGCCCCTGCGGTGGACGAGTGGATTCGGCGCTCGGAGGAGACGTGGGACGCTGCCCATGTCCATCTGCAGCGGGCCATCCGTCAACAAAAGGCGAGCGCCGATCGCCACCGCAGTGAGGGACCGGTGTACGCACCGGGAGATCGAGTCTGGCTCTCGACTCGAAACCTGCCCCTCCGCCTGCCCTGCCGGAAGCTGGGTCGGCGGTTTGTGGGGCCCTTTAAAGTCCTGAGAAGATTGAACGAGGTGTGTTACAGGTTACAACTGCCTATTGAGTACAAGAATATTAACCCCTCGTTCCATGTGTCTCTTCTCAGGCCGGTGGTAGCTGGCCCACTCCAAGAAGATGAGATAGGAGAGACCCCTCCGCCCCCTTTGGACATCGAGGGGGCCCCGGCGTACAGGGTCCGGACCATCTTGGACTCGAGGCGCCGGATGAGTGGTCTCCAGTATCTCGTGGAGTGGGAGGGGTACGGTCCGGAGGAACGGTGCTGGGTGCCTAGGAGGGACATCCTAGATCCATCCCTCCTGACTGAGTTCCACCGTGGGCATCCCACGCGCCCGGGTCCGCGTCCTCCTGGCCGTCCCCGAGGCCGGGGTCGGCGCACGGCTGGAGCCGCGCGTCAAGGGGGGGGTACTGTCACGGTTTCGGCCGAGACTGCTCCTCCTCCTGGTTCGGGCAGGCTTCGGCGTTCGCCGTCCCCAGAGTACTACCTGCCACCGTTGAATGTTTCGTGGTGTGATTGCTTTGGTCTGTCTTGTACACCTGTGTCTGTTTGTGTTCTGATTACGTGTCCTATAAATTCCCTGTTTTGTATTGGTTAGATTGTGTGTTGTTGTCTGCCTGTATTTCGGAGCTGCGTGTTGACGCTCTGTTTGTTTGTTTAGTGTTTACGCATGGTTTACGTATTCACTCGCCTCTGTTTGTTTCGAGGCCGTGTATTGTATTTTGCACTTTTGTCTAGTAAAGTCTGTTGGACGAAGCCTCTGTGTCCTGCGCCTGACTCCTCCACCACATCCACATCGGTTCATCTGACAAACACTTTAACACCACCTTTTCACATGAGAGGGGTATAACACTATTAACCCCCCCCCCCCCCCCCCCACATATGAACATAGATTTTTCTTTTTCTGAAACTGCAAATGTGATTTTCACATGTGAACTTGCAATTCTACATGTGAAAGTGAGATTTACACGTGGAGTTTTCTTACATGTGAAAAGGTGTTGTTAACATCTGTCCTCTAAATGTAATACGTGTGTGTGTGTGTGTGTGTGTGTGTGTGTGTGTGTGTGTGTGACAGACAGACAGCAAGATCAGCTGGTCTTTTCCAAGATTATTGAATATGAATTGACTTCTGTAGGCATTTTCTAAACAAGCATAATATTGTATAATCCCCTCATGAAGTACATTTCGGTTTCAAAACTACACTGAACAAAAATATAAACGCAACATACAACAATTTCAAAGATTTTACAGTTCATATAATGAAATCAGTCAATTGAAATAAATTAAATAGGCCCTAATCTATGGATTTCACATGACTGGGAATACAGATATGCATCTGTTGGTCACAGATACCTGTATTTTTTTTTTTTTTTTTTGTTAAGGGCGTGGATCAGAAAATCTGTGGCATTAGTATTGTGTGACAAAACTGCACACTTTAGAGTGGCCTTTTATTGTCCCCAGCACAAGGTGCACCTGTGTAATGATCATGCTGTTTAATCAGCTTATTGATATGCCACACCTGTCAGGTGGATGGATTATCTTGGCAAAGGAGAAATGCTCACTAACAGGGATGTAAACAAATGTGTATGTATGGAAAATGTCTGGGATCTTTTATTTCAGCTCATGAAATATGGAACCAACACTTTACATGTTAGAATGGTAAGAACTGTGGGACTCTGATAAAGGTGTCAGAAACAATGTCACTACTATAGAGTCTGAGATACAGCAGGCCAAAAAAACCTGAAATGTAAAAAATAAATCCATCCCCATGTGCCACCAATTACTGTTCCAAAAGGATAACAAAATGTATAAAGAAAACATTTTGTCAGATCTTTTACCTTTTGTAACGTACATGCCTTCATTTTTTTGTCTTACAGAAATTATATAGATATGAGGAGAAGCTGAAGTTTCTACTTGATGTAAATATATCCCTGTCCAATTACCAATTTGTCCACCTAGATATCAGTAGGAGATCACTTGATGTCTCTTGGCCACTTGAAACCAAGTGGCCAAGAGAAGTTGCCAGCACTAAGATTTGAATTCAATTTCCAAAAACACAAGGGTTGTAACTTTCAAATTATATGTAACTTGCTATTTTCTTGCTGGGCCCTGTATAGGGCCCAAAACAACTGCTCAGAGTTTAACAGGTTAAGAAATGCTGATATTAGAGAAAGAACCTGATCAGGTGAAAAAAATAAATGCCAAGATAAAGTTTTTAGCAGAAGTCATGATGGGGAAAAAACTGCTTTGTCAGCCTCCCTTCTAGTACGGCCTGGTAACAATGACCTCACACAAACACACACACACACAAACATACACAGAAAACATGACTCAGAGGTTGTAGACATTCCTTTGTTTGATGCCTTCTGAGACAAACACCTAAACAACACCCATCTAAAGACAGCATCCACTTTGCAAATGCGAGGCTACACATTCACAAACACAAAAAGTCATGAACTCTTTCTCATTAAACTACATGCATAGTACACAACAAAACTATTTAAACTAGAAATCCTATATTCATCACATTTTAGCCTCAAAACCATACTTTCCAAGACCACCTTCATATACCATTGAGGTTTAAAACTAATTAACACCCCCAGTCTACGAGGACTGTCTTGAACAAGGGACCAAGCAATCTCTAATTTACCAAAGCACATCTATCAATTTGACACAGGTAGGAAACAGGAAGCAGAACGTCTAGAGCAGGAAGTAGGAAGTAGATACCAAGAAGTGGAGGTACAATACTTACTCAGTACGTAGAGGGAGAGAGTGAGGCCAGCTAGACAGAAACCCTCAAAGAAACGCAGTGTGCTGAACATGGTCACGTTGAAGGAGAAT
>NW_028161009.1:0-35851 GCF_964263955.1 Coregonus lavaretus | reverse complement strand
TGCATCCCATAACATTTTAACATGGAAATAGCTGTTCTATCATTCAGCCTACAGTAGCAGCCAACGTGTGGTGTTCAATGTAGACCTACATTCCATTACTTTTGAAAAAAACTGTTTATCCATTTATCCACTGAAAATGTTGTTGTGTTGTTTGATCCAAGAACCCACTTTACAAAATAAAATGCATTATTATTCCCATACCATTATTACAGAGAATCAGACAAATTATACTACCCTCTGCCTATTGCCTATTGGCTACTTAGCTTATTCAAGCCTGTCTCAAAATACAACACTGCCCCTTTAAGACAACAAAAAAAAGCTCTTTACCTGACTCGCTTTTCAAAGATGTCTAGAAATGTACATGTTTTGTGCTCCTGTAGGAAGTAATCACTCCACTATTGCTAACTACAAATGATCTATAACTGGAATAATAACTCACTAACTAGCAAAGGATATGAACAAACATGTGCACACGTGGCTACATGCAGCTCTCGCTTTGATCTCAAAACAAGCGCATCTTGTTCTGTTTAGAGCACGTCTGAGTAGAGCACGTCTGTTTAGAGCACGTCTGTGTAGAGCACGTCTGTTTAGAGCACGTCTGTTTAGAGCACGTCTGTTTAGAGCACGTCTGTTTAGAGCACGTCTGAGTAGAGCACGTCTGTTTAGAGCACGTCTGTGTAGAGCACGTCTGTTTAGAACACGTCTGTTTAGAGCACGTCTGTTTAGAGCACGTCTGTTTAGAGCACGTCTGTTTAGAGCACGTCTGTTTAGAGCACGTCTGAGTAGAGCACGTCTGTTTAGAGCACGTCTGTGTAGAGCACGTCTGTTTAGAACACGTCTGTTTAGAGCACGTCTGTTTAGAGCACGTCTGTTTAGAGCACGTCTGTTTAGAACACGTCTGTTTAGAGCACGTCTGTTTAGAACACGTCTGTGTAGAGCACGTCTGTTTAGAACACGTCTGTTTAGAGCACGTCTGTTTAGAGCACGTCTGTTTAGAACACGTCTGTTTAGAACACGTCTGTTTAGAGCACGTCTGTTTAGAGCACGTCTGTGTAGAGCACGTCTGTTTAGAGCACGTCTGTTTAGAGCACGTCTGTGTAGAGCACGTCTGTGTAGAGTTACATTGGTAGAGTCCTCCATCGAGTCGGATACCCAAGGCTGGTGGGTGGAATGAAAACATTCCTTCAACCCAAGGGTCGGCTAGCGGGTCAGAACAATTACAATTGCATACAACATGCTACATACAACACGCTACATACAAAATGCTACATACAACACTGAATACGACACACTAAATAACATAAAATGCTGCATACAACACGCTACATACAACATTCTCCATACAACATATCATAAAACACTGCATACAACACGCTACACACAAGACACTACATACCACATGCTACATTCAACACTCTACACACAACACGCTACATACAACATGCTACATATCATACAACACAACATACAACACGCTACATACAAGATGCTACATACAACATGCTATATAAAACACTGCACACAACACGCTACATATAACACGCTACATACAACACATTACATAACATAAAACACTGCATACAACACACTAACATACATAAAACACTACATACAACACGCTACATACAACACGCTACATACAACACGCTACATGCAACACGCTACATACAACATGCTACACAGAAAGGTAGGATATAATTTAGCAAATGATCTTTACCTCTACTGTCTGTGCCAAACCCACACACATAAAGCACGTAGAGAGCGGCTGACCTTGAGCTGCGGTGTACAGCAATACATTTATCACTAAAACTGCATGTCAATATCTGTCTCAGCAGTGGCCTCCCCTCCCTATCAGAGAGTGTGTGTGTGTGTGTGTGTGTGTGTGTGTGTGTGTGTGTGTGTGTGTGTGTGTGTGTGTGTGTGTGTGTGTGTGTGTGTGTGTGAGAGTGTGTGTGAGTGTGTGTGTGTGTGTGTGTGTGTGTGTGTGTGTGTGTGTGTGTGTGTGTGTGTGTGTGAGAGTGTGTGTGAGTGTGTGTGTGTGTGTGTGTGTGTGTGTGTGTGTGTGTGTGTGTGTGTGTGTGTGTGTGTGGCCTCCCTCTCATTCTTTCATTCTTCACTCCTCCTGCAGTAGACTGATCTCTACATAGTGGTGCAAAGTTCCCATGTTTTCCAGAAATCTTGGTAGGAGGATTACGAATGTCCTGCTTATTCCCGTTCCGACTCCGGGAACATTCCACGCACAGGGATTTCTTGAAAAAAAAACTGGATATTTCGTAGCCTGATCCACCATCTTCACTGCTGAGGCTAGGAATTTAGGGAAAGTGAAGTGAATTTTGCCATCCTAGTTTGTCCTCAGCCACTGGTCTGGGATCAGCTCACTGGAGGAGGTGACGGCTTCAGCAGCTCAGAGTAGTTGTGGTGATCTAGTATCAGGTCCCCCATCTGTCCATGTCATCTTATTCATTATGATCTAAAAGACTAAACTGATCCTAGAACAGCAGTCCTACTATGAGACATTTTAGGAATACGGGCCCAGGCATCTTATCCCCCTGATCCAGGACAATGTCTTAACAGAGTGACAGACAATAGCCATTCACAGCGCTAGCCCAAACACAGCATAATCTCACCCACCAACCGGCTCGCTCTCTGTCGAACCATATGGTTTCACAGCGCCTCAGAACGGGAATGGAAGTCTATGGCAGGAGCGGACGAAACAACCAATGGTTTTAATTGGCTGATCTCTCAGTCCATCACTGTCTAGTGTAAACCTTAGAACCTCCCCCCCTACATTGTGGACAGGGTTAGGGAGGAACTGATTACAAGAGAGGAGAGAACAGGAAGGAAGATGCCACTTACGGGGAAAGTAATCAAAAAGTAGCGGAAAGTAATCAGATTACGTTACTGAATTTGGGTAATCTAAAAGTTATGTTACGGATACAGTTTAACAGGTAAATGTAATGGTAATTTACCAACTCTGATCGTGCACTTCAAAGTGCGAGCAGCTCAAGTGACTTAAACAAGGAAGTGAGTTGTCTCCCCCTCCCCTCTGCTCTCCTGTCTTTCTTCCCTCTCTGCTCCCCTACTCTCTCCCTCTCCTCTCTCCCCATCTCTTCTATCCCCTCCTCTCTCTCCCCTCAACTCTATCCCTCTCCTCTCCCTCATCTCCTCTCCTCTAACCCCTCTCCTCTCCTCTAACCCCCTCTCCTCTCCTCTAACCCCTCTCCTCTCCTCTAACCCCCTCTCCTCTCCTCTAACCCCCTCTCCTCTCCTCTAACCCCCTCTCCTCTCCTCTAACCCCCTCTCCTCTCTACCCCTCAACTCTATCTCCTCTCCTCTAACCCCCTCTCCTCTCCTCTAACCCCCTCTCCTCTCCTCTAACCCCTCTCCTCTCCTCTAACCCCCTCTCCCTCCTCCTCTAACCCCCTCTCTCTCCTCTTACCCCCCTCCTCTCCTCTAACCCTCTCCTCTCCTCTAACCCCCTCTCCTCCCTCTACCCCCTCTCCTCTCCTCTAACCCCTCTCCTCTCCTCTAACCCCCTCCTCTCTCTACCCTCAACTCTATCCCTCTCCTCTCACCCCCTCTCCTCTCCTCTAACCCCTCTCCTCTCCTCTAACCCCCTCTCCTCTCCTCTAACCCCCTCTCCTCTCCTCTAACCCCCTCTCCTCTCCTCTAACCCCCTCTCCTCTCCTCTAACCCCCTCTCCTCTCTACCCCTCAACTCTATCCCCTCTCCTCTCCTCTAACCCCCTCTCCTCTCCTCTAACCCCCTCTCCTCTCCTCTAACCCCCTCTCCTCTCCTCTAACCCCCTCTCCTCTCCTCTAACCCCCTCTCCTCTCCTCTAACCCCCTCTCCTCTCCACCCCTCAACTCTATCTCCTCTCCTCTACCCCCTCTCCTCTCTACCCCTCCTCTCTACCCTCAACTCTATCTCCTCTCCTCTATCCCCTCTCCTCTCCTCTAACCCCCTCTCCTCTCCTCTAACCCCTCTCCTCTCCTCTAACCCCCTCTCCTCTCCTCTAACCCCCTCTCCTCTCCTCTAACCCCCTCTCCTCTCCTCTAACCCCCTCTCCTCTCCTCTAACCCCCTCTCCTCTCCACCCCTCAACTCTATCTCCTCTCCTCTAACCCCCTCTCCTCTCTACCCCTCCTCTCTACCCCTCAACTCTATCTCCTCTCCTCTATCCCCTCTCCTCTCCTCTAACCCCCTCTCCTCTCCTCTAACCCCTCTCCTCTCCTCTAACCCCCTCTCCTCTCCTCTAACCCCCTCTCCTCTCCTCTAACCCCTCTCCTCTCCTCTAACCCCCTCTCCTCTCCTCTAACCCCTCTCCTCTCCTCTAACCCCTCTCCTCTCTCTAACCCCCTCTCCTCTCCTCTAACCCCCTCTCCTCTCCTCTAACCCCCTCTCCTCTCCTCTAACCCCCTCTCCTCTCCTCTAACCCCCTCTCCTCTCCTCTAACCCCCTCTCCTCTCCTCTAACCCCCTCTCCTCTCTACCCCTCAACTCTATCCCCTCTCCTCTAACCCCCTCTCCTCTCCACCCCTCAACTCTATCTCCTCTCCTCTCCTCTAACTCCCTCTCCTCTCCTCCTTCCCTCTATCCTGGTAATATATAGAACAGCATGGAGAGGGAGAGAGGGGGGGGGGGGGGGGGGGGGGGATGCTTTGGGCCTGGTAATATATATATGTGTTTTTGCATTCCCTGTCTGGAGAATGAGAGATCTACTCAGAGCCCTTTCAAGGGTGACTGGAGGTAGCAGCACAATGCAAACTAATCAATGATTTGCATATTTCTCAAGGTATTTCTAGGGTTATTGCACAGGGGCGGTGGGGGTTTCCATAGCCAGCACACACACACACACACACACACACACACACACACACACAGACACACAAACACACATTCCCACACCCACACAAGCACGCACACAGTACATGTCCCGCATTGTGGAGTCAGTGTGCTCCTCACCATGAGAACCATCAGAAATGTTGAGCGCTGCGATGCTGCAGAAAATCAATGTCTGCAAGGCCATAAATCTCAGTGTGTATGTGTGTGAGTGAGAGAGAAATAGAGAGAGAGAGAGATAGAGAGAGAGAGAGAGAGAGAGAGAGAGAGAGAGAGAGAGAGAGAGAGACAGGGAGAGAGAGAGAGACAGGGAGAGAGAGAGACAGGGAGAGAGAGAGACAGGGAGAGAGAGACAGTGAGAGAGAGAGAGAGAGAGAGAGAGAGAGAGAGAGAGAGAGAGAGAGAGAGAGAGAGAGAGAGAGAGAGAGAGAGAGAGAGAGACAGGGAGAGAGAGACAGGGAGAGAGAGAGACAGGGAGAGAGAGACAGGGAGAGAGAGACAGGGAGAGACTGACCAGTAGTGTGCCCACTAAGAACAAACCTGATCATTTTGAAAGGAAAATGGATGGAGGGAGAAAAAAAAATAGAGATAAATGGATGGAGGGAGAGCTCAATAGAACGGATAGAGAGATTTTTCTATCTTTTTGCAGGTTCTCTTGGCCTCTACTGATAGGAAATGATAGGTTAGAAATAATTACTCATCACAGAGACCTTGATGTGACAAGCACCACCACAACTGTTATTTCAGGTTTGTGCTGTGGCCCTTCAGTAACGCAGCAGCCCTACAGATGCTACATAACTTGTCATCTGTTGTCATATAAACTGCTGTTAATGTGAAATAAGAAATTAATTTTGAAAGGAAAAATTAAGAAAATAGCAAGACATTACACAGATTTATAAATCAATGATTATACATAAAACATTTTTATATTTCATGAAATCATTCCATTGTTAATATATCGCATTAAATATATAGCCGGTCCCAAATGATCTATCAAACAAATAAATAATCAAGATTCATTGGATTTGAATGAATTGTTTTCATAATCAGAGTTAAGGGATTTGGACCTGGTCATTTATAGACTATAATCAGAGTTAAGGGATTTGGACCTGGTCATATATAGACTCTAATCAGAGTTAAGGGATTTGGACCTGGTCATATATAAACTCTAATCAGAGTTAAGGGATTTGGACCTGGTCATATACAGTGGGGAGAACAAGTATTTGATACACTGCCGATTTTGCAGGTTTTCCTACTTACAAAGCATGTAGAGGTCTGTAATTTTTATCATAGGTACACTTCAACTGTGAGAGACGGAATCTTAAAACAAAAATCCAGAAAATCACATTGTATGATTTTTAAGTAATTTGTATTTTATAGCATGACATAAGTATTTGATCACCTACCAACCAGTAAGAATTCCGGCTCTCACAGACCTGTTAGTTTTTCTTTAAGAAGCCCTCCTGTTCTCCACTCATTACCTGTATTAACTGCACCTGTTTGAACTCGTTACCTGTATAAAAGACACCTGTCCACACACTCAATCAAACAGACTCCAAACTCTCCACAATGGCCAAGACCAGAGAGCTGTGTAAGGACATCAGGGATAAAATTGTAGACCTGCACAAGGCTGGGATGGGCTACAGGACAATAGGTAAGCAGCTTGGTGAGAAGGCAACAACTGTTGGCGCAATTATTATAAAATGGAAGAAGTCCAAGATGACGGTCAATCACCCTCGGTCTTGGGCTCCATGCAAGAACTCACCTCTTGGGGCATCAATGATCATGAGGAAGGTGAGGGATCAGCCCAGAACTACACGGCAGGACCTGGTCAATGACCTGACGAGAGCTGGGACCACAGTCTCAAAGAAAACCATTAGTGACACACTACGCCGTCATGGATTAAAATCCTGCAGCGCACGCAAGGTCCCCCTGCTCAAGCCAGCGCATGTCCAGGCCCGTCTGAAGTTTGCCAATGACCATCTGGATGATCCAGAGGAGGAATGGGAGAAGGTCATGTGGTCTGATGAGACAAAAATTGAGCTTTTTGGTCTAAACTCCACTCGCCGTGTTTGGAGGAAGAAGAAGGATGAGTACAACCCCAAGAACACCATCCCAACTGTGGAGGTGGAAACATCATTCTTTGGGGATGCTTTTCTGCAAAGGGGACAGGACAACTGCACCGAATTGAGGGGAGGATGGATGGGGCCATGTATCGCGAGATCTTGGCCAACAACCTCCTTCCCTCAGTAAGAGCATTGAAGATGGGTCGTGGCTGGGTCTTCCAGCATGACAACGACCCGAAACACACACCCAGGGCAACTAAGGAGTGGCTCCGTAAGAAGCATCACAAGGTCCTGGAGTGGCCTAGCCAGTCTCCAGACCTGAACCCAATAGAAAATCTTTGGAGGGAGCTGAAAGTCCGTATTGCCCAGCGACAGCCCCGAAACCTGAAGGATCTGGAGAAGGTCTGTATGGAGGAGTGGGCCAAAATCCCTGCTGCAGTGTGTGCAATCCTGGTCAAGACCTACAGGAAATGTATGATCTCTGTAATTGCAAACAAAGGTTTCTGTACCAAATATTAAGTTCTGCTTTTCTGATGTATCAAATACTTATGTCATGCAATTAAATGCAAATGAATTACTTAAAAATCATACAATGTGATTTTCTGGATTTTTGTTTTAGATTCCGTCTCTCACAGTTGAAGTGTACCTATGATAAAAATTACAGACTTCTACATGCTTTGTAAGTAGGAAAACCTGCAAAATCGGCAGTGTATCAAATACTTGTTCTCCCCACTGTATAGACTCTAATAAGAGTTAAGGGATTTGGACCTGGTCATATATAGACTCTAATCAGAGTTAAGGGATTTGGACCTGGTAATATATAGACTATAATCAGAGTTAAGGGATTTGGACCTGGTAATATATAGACTATAATCAGAGTTACGGGATTTGGACCTGGTCATATATAGACTATAATCAGAGTTAAGGGATTTGGACCTGGTAATATATATACACTATAATCAGAGTTACGGGATTTGGACCTGGTAATATATAGACTATAATCAGAGTTACGGGATTTGGACCTGGTCATATATAGACTATAATCAGAGTTAAGGGATTTGGACCTGGTAATATATAGACTATAATCAGAGTTACGGTATTTGGACCTGGTCATATATAGACTATAATCCGAGTTAAGGGATTTGGACCTGGTAATATATAGACTCTAATCAGAGTGAAGGGATTTGGACCTGGTCATATATAGACTATAATCCGAGTTAAGGGATTTGGACCTGGTCATATATAGACTATAATCCGAGTTAAGGGATTTGGACCTGGTCATATATAGACTATAATCCGAGTTAAGGGATTTGGACCTGGTCATATATAGACTATAATCAGAGTTAAGGGATTTGGACCTGGTCATATATAGACTATAATCCGAGTTAAGGGATTTGGAAATGGTCATATATAGACTATAATCAGAGTTAAGGGATTTGGACCTGGTCATATATAGACTATAATCCGAGTTAAGGGATTTGGACCTGGTCATATATAGACTATAATCCGAGTTGAGGGATTTGGACCTGGTCATATATAGACTATAATCCAAGTTAAGGGATTTGGACCTGGTCATATATAGACTATAATCCGAGTTGAGGGATTTGGACCTGGTCATATATAGACTATAATCCGAGTTAAGGGATTTGGACCTGGTCATATATATAGACTATAATCAGAGTTAAGGGATTTGGACCTGGTCATATATAGACTATAATCCGAGTTAAGGGATTTGGACCTGGTCATATATAGACTATAATCCGAGTTAAGGGATTTGGACCTGGTCATATATAGACTATAATCCGAGTTAAGGGATTTGGACCTGGTCATATATAGACTATAATCCGAGTTAAGGGATTTGGACCTGGTCATATATAGACTATAATCCGAGTTAAGGGATATGGACCTGGTCATATATAGACTATAATCCGAGTTAAGGGATTTGGACCTGGTAATATATAGACTCTAATCAGAGTTAAGGGATTTGGACCTGGTAATATACATAGACTCTAATCAGAGTTAAGGGATTTGGACCTGGTCATATATAGACTCTAATCAGAGTTAAGGGATTTGGACCTGGTCATATATATACACTATAATCAGAGTTACAGGATTTGGACCTGGTAATATATAGACTATAATCAGAGTTACGGGATTTGGACCTGGTCATATATAGACTCTAATCAGAGTTAAGGGATTTGGACCTGGTTATATATACACTATAATCAGAGTTACGGGATTTGGACCTGGTAATATATAGACTCTAATCAGAGTTAAGGGATTTGGGCCTGGTCATATATAGACTATAATCAGAGTTTTTTTTTTACTTTTACACCACTATAATACCTATTATAATGGAGACCTTAGAGAGAAAGCTCACTGGTAGACTCTAATCAGAGTTAAGGGATTTGGACCTGGTCATATATAGACTATAATCAGAGTTAAGGGATTTGGACCTGGTAATATATATACACTATAATCAGAGTTACGGGATTTGGACCTGGTAATATATAGACTATAATCAGAGTTACGGGATTTGGACCTGGTCATATATAGACTATAATCAGAGTTAAGGGATTTGGACCTGGTAATATATAGACTATAATCAGAGTTACGGTATTTGGACCTGGTCATATATAGACTATAATCCAAGTTAAGGGATTTGGACCTGGTAATATATAGACTCTAATCAGAGTGAAGGGATTTGGACCTGGTCATATATAGACTATAATCAGAGTTAAGGGATTTGGACCTGGTAATATATAGACTCTAATCAGAGTTAAGGGATTTGGACCTGGTAATATATAGACTATAATCAGAGTTAAGGGATTTGGACCTGGTAATATATAGACTCTAATCAGAGTTAAGGGATTTGGACCTGGTAATATATAGACTATAATCAGAGTTAAGGGATTTGGACCTGGTAATATATAGACTCTAATCAGAGTTAAGGGATTTGGACCTGGTCATATATAGACTCTAATCAGAGTGAAGGGATTTGGACCTGGTAATATATAGACTATAATCAGAGTTAAGGGATTTGGACCTGGTAATATATAGACTATAATCAGAGTTAAGGGATTTGGACCTGGTAATATATAGACTCTAATCAGAGTGAAGGGATTTGGACCTGGTCATATATAGACTATAATCAGAGTTTTTTTTTTACTTTTACACCACTATAATACCTATTATAATGGAGACCTTAGAGAGAAAGCTCACTCGTAGACTCTAATCAGAGTTAAGGGATTTGGACCTGGTAATATATAGACTCTAATCAGAGTTAAGGGATTTGGACCTGGTAATATATAGACTCTAATCAGAGTTAAGGGATTTGGACCTGGTAATATATAGACTATAATCAGAGTTAAGGGATTTGTACCTGGTCATATATAGATTGCGTGCGTGCGTGCGTGCGTGCGTGCGTGCGTGCGTGCGCGCGCGTGTGTGTGTGTGTGTGTGTGTGTGTGTGCGTGTGTGTGTGTGTGTGTGTGTGCGTACACGTGTGTGTAATACAGAAGGGTTTACTTTAAGTCATGTGAAAGCAATACAAAAAGGCTGTGAGTTTGAGGCTACAATGTGGACAAGAATGAATCTCAATAGCGCTCCACACTGCCCGTTCCCAACTGGACAAAATGAACACCTACGTGAGAATGCTGTTAATTGACTACAGCTCAGCCTAGTCAATTACACGACTCCAACACAATCATTAGGTTTGCTGACGACACAACAGTGGTAGGCCTGATCACCGACAACGATGAGACAGCCTATAGGGAGGAGGTCAGAGACCTGGCCGTGTGGTGCCAGGACAACAACCTCTCCCTCAATGTGATGCAAGACAAAGGAGCTATTCTAGCAAAATGTATAGCTCATAGAATTAAACAAGGTATTGTCGGACATTATTAATTCTAATTAGACAGGTTTTTTACATGGACGATACATTGGAGATAATACACTGCTAAAAAAAATAAAGGGAACACTTAAACAACACAATGTAACTCCAAGTCAATCACACTTCTGTGAAATCAAACTGTCCACTTAGGAAGCAACACTGATTGACAATAAATTTCACATGCTGTTGTGCAAATGGAATAGACAACAGGTGGAAATTATAGGCAATTAGCAAGACACCCCCAATAAAGGAGTGGTTCTGCAGGTGGTGACCACAGACCACTTCTCAGTTCCTATGCTTCCTGGCTGATGTTTTGGTCACTTTTGAATGCTGGCAGTGCTTTCACTCTGGTGGTAGCATGAGACGGAGTCTACAACCCACACAAGTGGCTCAGGTAGTGCAGCTCATCCAGGATGGCACATCAATGCGAGCTGTGGCAAGAAGGTTTGCTGTGTCTGTCAGCGTAGTGTCCAGAGCATGGAGGCGCTACCAGGAGACAGGCCAGTACATCAGGAGACGTGGAGGAGGCCGTAGGAGGGCAACAACCCAGCAGCAGGACCGCTACCTCCGCCTTTGTGCAAGGAGGAGCAGGTGGAGCACTGCCAGAGCCCTGCAAAATGACCTCCAGCAGGCCACAAATGTGCATGTGTCTGCTCAAACGGTCAGAAACAGACTCCATGAGGGTGGTATGAGGGCCCGACGTCCACAGGTGGGGGTTGTGCTTACAGCCCAACACCGTGCAGGACGTTTGGCATTTGCCAGAGAACACCAAGATTGGCAAATTCGCCACTGGCACCCTGTGCTCTTCACAGATGAAAGCAGGTTCACACTGAGCACATGTGACAGACGTGACAGAGTCTGGAGACGCCGTGGAGAACGTTCTACTGCCTGCAACATCCTCCTGCATGACCGGTTTGGCGGTGGGTCAGTCATGGTGTGGGGTGGCATTTCTTTGGGGGGCCGCACAGCCCTCCATGTGCTCGCCAGAGGTAGCCTGACTGCCATTAGGTACCGAGATGAGATCCTCAGACCCCTTGTGAGATCATATGCTGGTGCGGTTGGCCCTGGGTTCCTCCTAATGCAAGACAATGCTAGACCTCATGTGGCTGGTGTGTGTCAGCAGTTCCTGCAAGAGGAAGGCATTCATGCTATGGACTGGCCCGCCCGTACCCCAGACCTGAATCCAATTGAGTACATCTGGGACATCATGTCTCGCTCCTTCCACCAACGCCACGTTGCACCACAGACTGTCCAGGAGTTGGCGGATGCTTTAGTCCAGGTCTGGGAGGAGATCCCTCAGGAGACCATCCGCCACCTCATCAGGAGCATGCCCAGGCATTGTAGGGAGGTCATACAGGCACGTGGAGGCCACACACACTACTGAACCTCATTTTGACTTGTTTTAAGGATATTACATCAAAGTTGGATCAGCCTGTAGTGTGGTTTTCCACTTTAATTTTGAGTGTGACTCCAAATCCAGACCTCCATGGGTTGATAAATTTGATTTCCATTGATAATTTTTGTGTGATTTTGTTTTCAGCACATTCAACTATGTAAAGAAAATAAGATTATTTCATTGATTCAGATCTAGGATGTGTTATTTTAGTGTTCCCTTTATTTTTTTGAGCAGTGTATAAGGCAAGTACTGGAAACAATAGAACACTATGAAAAATCTGGGAAACCAGGCCTGCTATTCATAGCAGACTTTGAAAAGGCATTTGATAAAGTACGACTGGGGTTTATATATAAATGCCTGGAGCATTTCAATTTTGGAGAATCTCTTATAAAATGGGTTAAAATAATGTATAGTAACCCTAGGTGTAAAATAGTAAATAATGGCTATTTCTCCGAAAGTGTTAAAACTGCCAAGAGGAGTGAAACAAGGTTGTCCACTATTGACATATCTATTTATTATGGCCATCAAAATGTTAGCTATTACATTCAGATCCAACAATAATATCAAGGGATTAGAAATCCAGGGCTTAAAAAGGTTAGTTGTTTAGCAACAAAACTGACACGTGCGCAACAATGGGGCGAAACAGACTGGATTGGCTTTGATTGTTGACATGTAACTATATTTCGTCTCCAATGTTTATTGAAAACATACATTTGAACAATGAGCACTTGTCTCAAATACATCGTTACAGTTGTTGGTTAGGCAACTTGAATCCCTCCACAGCCTCATAGAGGATCTAGATACATGTTCTAATTCTCTCAGGATTACAACCAAATTATGATAAATGTACTATATTACGTATTGGATCACTAAAACATACAATTCTTTCATTACCATGTAGTTTACCAATAAAATGTTCTGATGGTGATGTGGATATACACGGAATACATATCCCAAAGGAAATAAATGATCTCACTCCAATACATTTTTATAGAAAGTTAGCAAAAATAGATAAGATTTTGCTACCATGGAAAGGTAAATACCTGTCAATTTGTGGAGAAATCACCCTGATTAACTCTTTAGTATTATCCCAGTTTACCTATTTCATTTAAGGACCAAAGGATTGGCAGCCATCCCATATAGATTGCAAAATAGTTGGGAAGAGATTTCTGACGTACCGATTCCATGGCATAGTGTTTATGAACTGACACGCAAAACAAAACAAAAAAATCTTGCTACCAATATAATGTTATTTATATGGGGGATACAATCCTCCCAGCTCTGCAGATTTTGCTGCGAAGAGACAGAATCATTAGATCATTTGTTTTGGTACTGTCCATTTGTAGCTTGTTTTTGGACACAGGTCCAGGAATGGCTAAAGGATTGCAATATTTACCTGGAGCTAACCCTGCAGATAGCATTACTGGGTGATCTGAAAATTCAGAGTCAATCGATCAATAATATAATAATACTTTTAGCAAAAATGATTATTTTCAATTTACAATCTGTAGAAACAATGAGAATAGAAGGGTTCAGAACTTTTGTACAACATCACAGTACAGTTGAAATATGGCAAATAGAAATCCAATATGGATGGTATTAAGAGATAGATGGGAGGTGTTGAATGGAGCTGAAGGATGGGACTAATAACAACAACTAATAACAACAAGATAACTAATGTAAAGCATACTGTGTCCATAATCTTTATATAGGTTATAAGTTGAGAGCTTTTGTGAAAGAGCACAGTTTGAAAAATATGGCATATAGAAGCAAAACGGACGGACATCATGAAAATGATCGGAGAGGTTGAGGGTAGAGGAAGTTCAGGAGTAAAAAAATAATATTTGAATTATTGTAAAATTGACTGTGTCCATAAAATGTATACAGTACAGTTGAAGTGGGAAGTTTACATACACTTACAGTAGGTTGGAGTCATTAAAACTCGTTTTTCAACCACTCCACAAATGTCTTCTTAACAAACTATAGTTTTGGCAAGTTGGTTCGGACATCTACTTTGTGCATGACACAAGTCATTTTTCCAACAATTGTTTACAGACAGATTATTTCACTTATAATTCACTGTATCACAATTCCAGTGGGTCAGAAGTTTACATACACTAAGTTGACTGTGCCTTTAAATAGCTTGGAAAATTCCAGAAAATGATGTCATGGCTTTAGAAGCTTCTGATAGGCTAATTGACATCATTTGAGTCAATTGGAGGTGTACCTGTGGATGTATTTCAAGGCCTACCTTCAAACTCAGTGCCTCTTTGCTTGACATCATGGGAAAATCCAAAGAAATCAGCCAAGACCTCAGAAAAAAATGGTAGACCTCCACAAGTCTAGTTCATCCTTGGGAGAATTGTGAAAAACTGAGTTTAAATGTATTTGGCTAAGGTGTATGTAAACTACCGACTTCAACTGTATATATGGGGGATTGGAAATGATGCAATCTGCCATATTAAAGCCCACCCCCCACCAAAAAAAGAAAAGAGCAGGTGTTCTTAATGTTTTACAATCAGTGTATATAAGCAGGTTGTGTGTGTGTGTGTGTGTGTGTGTGTGTGTGTGTGTGTGTGTGTGTGTAATAATGTTCATTATAGGATTGGGCTCTTTTGGGCTCTGGTGAAAAGTAGTGCACTATATAGGGAGTAGGGTCACATTTGGAACACAGCCATTGAGATCCGACTACAGGATGTAGGTTAAAGGGTTTAACACTCGTCCACCCGACATAAGAAAATATTGTTGACTTCCATCTGGGTTCCATGTGTTTTAACCCTGACATGTCATTAACACATAATTAACACAGACATGTCTGTGGCGTGAGGTTCCCATGCACAAGGCTGTTGTGGAGCGGGTCGAGCGCTTCCTCGGTGTCCACATCCCTAAGGATCTATCATGGTCCACACACACCAACACAGTCGTGAAGAGGGCACGACAACACCTCTTCGCCCTCAGGAGGTTAAAAAGATTTGGGATGGGCCTTCAGATCCTCAAAAAGTTCTACAGTTCCATCATTGAGCGAGTAAACTGCCTCTTCCATCAATCCTATTAGCCAAAGTTCAATCATTTGAAAATAAATTGGACGACCTAAGATCAAGGTTATCCTACCAACGGGACATTAAACACTGTAATATCTTATGTTTCACTGAGTCGTGGCTGAACGACGACATGGATAACATACAGCTAGCGGGCTATACGCTACATCGGCAGGATAGAATGGCTGACTCCGGTAAGACATGGGGTGGCGGTCTGTATATATTTGTAAACAACAGCTGGTGCATAAAATCTAATATTAAGGAGGTCTTGAGGTTTTGCTCGCCTGAGGTAGAGTATCTCATGATAAGCTGTAGACCACACTATTTACCAAGAGAGTTTTCATCTATATTTTTCGTAGCTGTCTATTTACCACCACAAACCGATGCTGGCACTAAGATTGCACTCAATGGGCTGTATAAGGCCATAAGTAAACAGGAAAACGCTAATCCAGAGGCAGCGCTCCTAGTGGCCGGGGACTTTAATGCAGGGAAACTTAAATCCGTTCTACCTAATTTCTACTAGCATGTTAAATGTGCAACCAGAGGGAAAAAAACTATAGACCACCTTTACTCCACACACAGAGACGCATACAAAGCTCTCCCTCGCCCTCCATTTGGCAAATCTGACCATAACTCTATCCTCCTGATCCCTGCTTACAAGCAAAAACTAAAGCAGGAAGCACCAGTGACTCGGTTAAAAAGGAAGTGGTCAGATGACGCAGATGCTAAGCTACAGGACTGTTTTGCTAGCACAGACTGCAATATGTTCCGGGATTCTTCCGATAGAATTGAGGAGTACACCACATCAGTCACTGGCTTCATCAATAAGTGCATCGATGACGTCATCCCCACAGTGACCATACATACTTACCCCAACCAGAAGCCATGGATTACAGGCAACATCCGCACTGAGCTAAAGGGTAGAGCTGCCGCTTTCAAGGAGCGGGACTCTAACCCGGACGCTTATAAGAAATCCTGCTATGCCCTCCGACGAACCATCAAACAGGCAAAGAGTCAATACAGGACTAAGATTGAATCGTACTACACTGGCTCTGACGCTTGTCGGATGTGGCAGGGCTTGCAAACTATTACAGACTACAAAGGGAAGCACAGCCGCGAGCTGCCCAGTGACACAAGCCTACTAGACGAGAAAAATCACTTCTATGCTCGCTTCGAGGCAAGCAACACTGAAGCATGCATGAGAGCATCAGCTGTTCCGGATGACTATGTGATCACGCTCTCCATAGTCGATGTGAGTAAGAGTTTTAAGCAGGTCAACATTCACAAGGCTACAGGGCCAGATGGATTACCAGGATGTGTACTCCGAGCATGCGCTGACCAACTGGTAAGTGTCTTCACTGACATTTTTAACATTTCTCTGACTGAGTCTGTAATACCAACATGTTTCAAGCAGACCACCATAGTCCCTGTGCCCAAGGACACTAAGATAACCTGCCTAAATGACTACTGACCTGTAGCACTCATGTCTGTAGCCATGAAGTGCTTTGAAAGGCTGGTAATGGCTCACATCAACACCATTATCCCAGAAACCCTAGACCCACTCCAATTTGCATACCGCCCCAACAGATCCACAGATGACGCAATCTCTATTGCACTCCACCCTGCCCTTTCCCACCTGGACAAGAGGAACACTTACGTGAGAATGCTATTAATTGACTACAGCACAGCGTTCAACACCATAGTGCCAACAAAGCTCATCACTAAGCTAAGGACCCTGGGACTAAATACCTCCCTCTGCAAATGGATCCTGGACATCCTGACGGGCCGCCTCCAGGTGGTGAGGGTAGGTAACAACACATCTGCCACGCTGATCCTCAATACGGGGGCCCCTCGGGGGTGCGTGCTCAGTCCCATCCTGTACTCCCTGTTTACCCATGACTGCATGGCCAGGCATGACTCCAACACCATCATTAAGTTTGCCGACAACACAACAGTGGTAGGCCTGATTACCGACAACGATGAGACAGCCTATAGGGAGGAGGTCAGAGATCTGGCCGTGTGGTGCCAGGATAACAACCTCTCCCTCAACGTGATCAACACAAAGGAGATGATTGAGGACTACAGGAAAAAAAAGAGGACTGAGCACGCCCCCATTCTCATCGACGTGGCTTTAGTGGAACAGGTTGAGAGCTTCAAGTTCCTTGGTGTCCACATCACCAACAAACTATCACGGTCCAAACACACCAAGACAGTCGTGAAGAGGGCAAGACAAAGCCTATTCCCCCTCAGGAGACTGAAAAGATTTGGCATAGGTCCTCAGATCCTCAAAAGGTTCTACAGCTGCACCATTGAGAGCATCCTGACTGGTTGCATCACCGCCTGGTATGGCAACTGCTCTGCCTCCGACCGCAAGGCACTAGAGAGGGTAGTGCGTACGGACCAGTACATCACTGGGGCCAAGCTTCCTGCCATCCAGGACCTCTATACCAGGCGGTGTCAGAGGAAGGCCCTAAAAATGATCAAAGACTCCAGCCACCCTAGTCATAGACTGGTCTCTCTGCTACAGCATGGCAAGCGGTTCAGGAGTCTAGGTCCAAAAGGCTTCTTAACAGCTTCTATCCCCCAAGCCATAAGACTCCTGAACAGCTAATAATGGCTACCCCTGTACATCGACTCAGTACTGGTACCCCTGCACATCGACTCAGTACTGGTACCCCTGCACATCGACATGCTACTGGTACCCCTGCACATCGACTCAGTACTGGTACCCCTGCACATCGACTCAGTACTGGTACCCCTGCACATCGACTCGCTACTGGTACCCCTGCACATCGACTCGCTACTGGTACCCCTGCACATCGACTCAGTACTGGTACCCCTGCACATCGACTCAGTACTGGTACCCCTGCACATCGACATGCTACTGGTACCCCTGCACATCGACTCAGTACTGGTACCCCTGCACATCGACTCAGTACTGGTACCCCTGCACATCGACATGCTACTGGTACCCCTGCACATCGACTCAGTACTGGTACCCCTGCACATCGACATGCTACTGGTACCCCTGCACATCAACATGCTACTGGTACCCCTGCACATCGACTCAGTACTGGTACCCCTGCACATCGACTCGCTACTGGTAACCCTGCACATCGACTCAGTACTGGTACCCCTGTACATTGACTAAATACTGGTACCCCTGCACATCGACTCAGTACTGGTACCCCTGTACATCAACTCAGTACTGGTACCCCTGCACATCGACTCAGTACTGGTACCCCTTTACATCGACTCAGTACTGGTACCCCTGCACATCGACTCAGTACTGGTACCCCTGCACATCGACTCAGTACTGGTATCCCTGTACATCGACTCAGTACTGGTACCCCTGCACATCGACTCACTACTGGTACCCCTGCACATCGACTCACTACTGGTACCCCTGCACATCGACTCAGTACTGGTACCCCTGTACATCGACTCAGTACTGGTACCCCTGCACATCGACTCAGTACTGGTACCTCATTTATTGTGTATTTATTATTACGTGTTATTACTTTTCTATTATTTCTCTATTTTCTTTCTCTCTACATTGTTGGGAAGGGCCCATAAGTAAGCATTTCACTGTTAGTCTTCACCTGTTGTTTACGAAGCATGTGACAAATACAATTTTATTTTATTTCATTAGGTTAGGGAGGGGGTCGAAATGGACTAGAATCTACAGGTCACCATTCGTTGACAATCTGATAAATCTGTCTGTCAGGTATCAGTGAGCCACAGAAAAAACATTTAAGAACCAACCACCTTATTTCTCCAGGCAGGTGTCAAGGGACCTGGGAAAAACAAGAGGAGAGAAAGAAGAGAGGAGAGAAGAGGAGAAGAGAGGAGAGAAGAGGAGAAAAGAGGAGGGGAAGAGAGGCAGAGAGGAGCAAAGGAGAGAAGAGAGGAGAGAAGAGAGAAGGTGAGGAGAGGAGGAGAGGAGAGAAGAGAAGAGAGAAGAGAGGAGGAGAGAAGGAGAGGAGAGAAGTGAGGAGGAGAGTAGAGAAGAGAGGAGGAGAGAAGGAGAGGAGAGAAGGAGAGGAGAAGAGGAGAGAAGAGAGGAGGAGAGGAGGAGAGAAGAGAAGAGGTGAGGAGAGAAGAGAAGAGAGGAGGAGAGGAGAGAAGGAGGGGAGAGAAGAGAGGAGGAGAGGAGAGAAGAGGTGAGGAGAGAAGAGGAGAGAAGAGAGGAGGAGAGAAGAGAGGAGGAGAGAAGAGAGGAGAGAAGGAGAGGAGAGAAGAGAAGAGAGGAGGAGAGAGGAGAGAAGAGGAGAATAGAGGAGGAGAGGAGAGAAGAGAGGAGGAGAGAAGAGAGGAGAGGAGAGGAGAGGCAAGGAGAGAAGAGAGGAGAGGAGAGAAGGAGAGGAGAGAGGAGAAGAGAGGAGGAAAGGAGGAGAGAAGAGAAGAGGTGAGGAGAGAAGAGGAGAGGAGAGAAGGAGGGGAGAGAAGAGAGGAGGAGAGAAGAGAAGAGAAGACAAGACAAGACAAGACAAGACGAGACGAGACGAGACGAGACGAGACGAGACGAGACGAGACGAGACGAGACGAGACGAGACGAGACGAGACGAGAGGAGAGGAGAGGAGAGGAGAGGAGAGGAGAGGAGAGGAGAGGAGAGGAGAGGAGAGGAGAGGAGAGGAGAGGAGAGGAGAGGAGAGGAGAGGAGAGGAGAGGAGAGGAGAGGAGAGGAGAGGAGTGGAGAAGAGAGGAGAGGAGAGGAGAGGAGAGGACAGCATTCATAACAGAGATCTCTCCACTCTTTCTCCTCTGACCATCCTCCTCTCCTCTGACCATCCTCTTCTCCTCTGACCATCCTGTCCTCCGCTGACCATCCTTGTCCTCCTCCTCTCCTGACCTCTCTCCTTTTCTGTCCTTTAACCACCCTCTCCTCTCCTCTCCTCTCCCCTCTGCTGTCTCATCCCTCTCTCCTCTCATCCCTCTCTCCTCTCCTCCCTCTCTCCTCTCATCCCTCTCTCCGCTCCTCTCCCCTCTGCTGTCTCATCCCTCTCTCCTCTCCTCTCCCCTCTGCTGTCTCATCCCTCTCTCCACTCCTCTCCCCTCTGCTGTCTCATCCCTCTCTCCTCTCATCCCTCTCTCCTCTCATCCCTCTCTCCTCTCATCCCTCTCTCCGCTCCTCTCCCCTCTGCTGTCTCATCCCTCTCTCCTCTCCTCTCCATCAGGACTACTACAGCACAGGAGGAAGGGTTTCCTGTATACCCACTAATAACTGGTCAAATCTGCTGCTACCGGTGAGGACCCTCAAATCCAAAATGGCCATTCACAGGAGAGCAATAAAGGGCCAGTTACAGTTAATCAATCTCCTCTTCCTCCCAGCCCTGGTATGTGGTCACTACACCAAGGGCCGGGGCAGGAGGAGGAGAGCTTCTTGCTTGGCCATTCACAGCTCATCGTCAGTTGCATTTATCTGGGCAGTCATATCTATTCTCAAGCCCCCAATCAAGGCGGGGACCTTATTTTAGCTGCCTCAGCATCAACCGCTCTGCTCTGAGCCCTGTTCCTGTATCAGTTGATCAGCCCACTGCAATTGCTAAACTGCCAACTGGCCGATCAATAATAATCATCACACCATCATGGCCCTGGGATTGGGAGGGAGGGCTGGGAGTTGACTGGATGGTTTGGCTCGGCTGGGATGGGACCTCCATAGTTCGGTAGAGTAAGACAGGGTCTGACCTCTTTCACCACCTAGCTCACTACCTGTGTGGCTTGGGGTGTGTCTCATATGGCACCCCATTCCCTATATAGTGCATTACTTAAAGGAGCAGTGCAGTTAAAAACGTGATTTTCATACTTTTTTTTTAAATGTTATGTCCACACTATGATTACGAAATAACACTCTGAAATTGTGAAAATGATGATAACGCCCTTTTTTGGTAAGAGGTGTTTGAAGAAAAAAAAATGCCTGGAATGTCAGCCTGTTCAGGTGGGATGGAGTTTTTGGCCCAGGTCATGACGTCACAATCTGATCTGATTATAATAAACCAATGACCATTTCATAAGGGGCTGGACTCAAGACCATCTTATAGGCCAACCAGGGCTGAGTTTCCCAATGCCCACAGGATCAGCCTGAGCATTTCAAAAGGCCAAAAGAGGCTCAGGGAAATAAATGAACAAATATTATTTGGAGTTATTTTTGATTAAATAAACTCACACAAGGTGATTTATTAGACATAGTGATGATTTAAAAAATACAATTAAGAAGAATGCACAGGGGGCTAAAAGACAAGAGCCCTATGGGGCCCTACTCCTGAGTGGCGCAGTGGTCTAAGGCACTGCATCGCAGTGCTAACTGTGCCACTAGAGATCCTGGTTTGAATCCAGGCTCTGTCGCAGCCGGCCGCGACCGGGAGACTCATGGGCGGCGCACAATTGGCCCAGCGTCGTCCAGGGTAGGGGAGGGAATGGCCGGCAGGGATGTAGCTCAGTTGGTAGAGCATGGCATTTGCAACGCCAAGGTTGTGGGTTCGTTTCCCACGGGGGGCCAGTATAAAAAAAATATGTATTCACTAACTGTAAGTCGCTCTGGAAAAGAGCGTCTGCTAAATGACTAAAATGTAAAATGTAAATGTACATAGGGAATATGATGCTCACTACCTGTGTAGCATCACGTTAGGCTGTGCTGAGAGACTGACCTGAGCCCTCATGGTAAAAAAGCGATAATCATTTTACATGGTGTAAAATGGTGACCAATTGAAATCCATTATCAAACCTTAGATTAGTATTTCCTGTGGAAAGTACGGCAGTGCGTGAGGTTTGGACTACAAGGTTATATCTGCATTTCTTGTCATAATTGAGTTATTGACAACAGCCTGGTTCTGTTCAACGTTCTCTACCTATACAGTACTCTATATACCCCAATCCACGTTGTTAAGAAAATAATACAAGATGAAAACTGCTGACACCATTCGAAACAATGAGGGTTCGGAACTTTAAAGCCAATGATCTCAGAATCATCTTTTTGCTGATAGAACCTTCTAGTCCCCAGCGCTGTAGTGGGGCATAGTGCTTCTAGTCCCAAACTCTGGAGTGGGGCATGGTCTATATTGTCGTTTTTGTCGTTTTTTTGTAGAACAATTCTGTCTGGACGGGTCTGTTAGGTCGTGTTCGGTTGTAAAAATATACACTGCTCAAACAAAAAATAAAGGGAACACTTAAACAACACAATGTAACTCCAAGTCAATCACACTTCTGTGAAATCAAACTGTCCACTTAGGAAGCAACACTGATTGACAATAAATGTCACATGCTGTTGTGCAAATGGAATAGACAACAGATGGAAATGATAGGCAATTAGCAAGACACCCCCAATAAAGAAGTGGTTCTGCAGGTGGTGACCACAGAGCACTTCTCAGTTCCTATGCTTCCTGGCTGATGTTTTGGTCACTTTTGAATGCTGGCGGTGCTTTCACTCTAGTGGTAGCATGAGACGGAGTCTACAACCCACACAAGTGGCTCAGGTAGTGCAGCTCATCCAGGACGGCACATCAATGCGAGCTGTGGCAAGAAGGTTTGCTGTGTCTGTCAGCGTAGTGTCCAGAGCATGGAGGCGCTACCAGGAGACAGGCCAGTACATCAGGAGACGTGGAGGAGGCCATAGGAGGACAACAACCCAGCAGCAGGACCGCTACCTCCGCCTTTGTGCAAGGAGGAGCAGGAGGAGCACTGCCAGAGCCCTGCAAAATGACCTCCAGCAGGCCACAAATGTGCATGTGTCTGCTCAAACGGTCAGAAACAGACTCCATGAGGGTGGTATGAGGGCCCGACGTCCACAGGTGGGGGTTGTGCTTACAGCCCAACACCGTGCAGGACGTTTGGCATTTGCCAGAGAACACCAAGATTGGCAAAGTCGCCACTGGCGCCCTGTGCTCTTCACAGAGGTTCACACTGAGCACGTGACAGACGTGACAGAGTCTGGAGACGCCGTGGAGAACGTTCTGCTGCCTGCAACATCCTCCAGCATGACCGGTTTGGCGGTGGGTCAGTCATGGTGTGGGGTGGCATTTCTTTGGGGGGCCGCACAGCCCTCCATGTGCTCGCCAGAGGTAGCCTGACTGCCATTAGGTACCGAGATGAGATCCTCAGACCCCTTGTGAGACCATATGCTGGTGCGGTTGGCCCTGGGTTCCTCCTAATGCAATACAATGCTAGACCTCATGTGGCTGGTGTGTGTCAGCAGTTCCTGCAAGAGGAAGGCATTGATGCTATGGACTGGCCCGCCCGTTCCCCAGACCTGAATCCAATTGAGCACATCTGGGACATCATGTCTCGCTCCATCCACCAACGCCACGTTGCACCACAGACTGTCCAGGAGTTGCCGGATGCTTATGTCCAAGTCTGGGAGGAGATCCCTCAGGAGACCATCCGCCACCTCATCAGGAGCATGCCCAGGTGTTGTAGGGAGGTCATACAGGCACGTGGAGGCCACACACACTACTGAGCCTCATTTTGACTTGTTTTAAGGACATTACTTCAAAGTTGGATCAGCCTGTAGTGTGGTTTTCCACTTTACATTTACATTTTACATTTTAGTCATTTAGCAGACGCTCTTAACCAGAGCGACTTACAGGAGCAATTAGGGTTAAGTGCCTTGCTCAAGGGCACATTAACGTCATTTAGCAGACGCTCTTAGCCAGAGCGACTCACAAATTGGTGCGTTCACCCTATAGCCAGTGGGATAACCACTTTACAATTTGGGGGGGGGGGGGGGGGGGGGGGGTTAGAAGGAATACTTTAGCCTATCCCAGGTATTCCTTAAAGAGGTGGGGTTTCAAATGTCTCCGGAAGGTGGTGAGTGACTCCGCTGTCCTGGCGTCGTGAGGGAGCTTGTTCCACCATTGGGGTGCCAGAGCAGCGAACAGTTTTGACTGGGCTGAGCGGGAGCTGTGCTTCCGCAGAGGAAGGGGAGCCAGCAGGCCAGAGGTGGATGAACGCAATGTCCTCGTTTGGGTGTAGGGACTGATCAGAGCCTGAAGGTACAGGGATGCCGTTCCCCTCACTGCTCCAAAGGCAAGCACCATGGTCTTGTAGCGGATGCGAGCTTCAATTGGAAGCCAGTGGAGTGTGCGGAGGAGGGGGGTGACGTGACTTTAATTTTGAGTGTGACTCCAAATCCAGACCTCCATGGGTTGATAAATTTGATTTCCATTGATAATTTTTGTGTGATTTTGTTGTCATCACATTGAACTATGTGAAGAAAAAAGTATTTAATAAGATTATTTCATTCATTCAGATCTAGGATGTGTTGTTTAAGTGTTCCCTATATTTTTTTGAGCAGTGTATAATATATACAGTACCAGTCAAAAGTTTGGACACATCTACTCATTCCAGGGTTTTTCTTTATTTTTACTATTTTCTACATTGTAGAATAATAGTGAAGACATCAAAACTATGAAATAACACATATGGAATCAGGTAGTAAACAAAAAAGCGTTTAAAAAATCTAAATATATTTTATATTTGCGAATCTTCAAATAGCCACCCTTTGCCTTGATGACAGCTTTGCACACTCTTGGCATTCTCTCAACCAGCTTCAGGAGGTAGTCACCTGGAATGCATTTCAATTAACAGGTGTGCCTTGTTAAAAGTTAATTTGTGGAATGTCTTTCCTTCTTAATGCGTTTGAGCCAATCAGTTGTTTTGTGACAAGGTAGGGGGGGTATACAGAAGATAGCCCTATTTGGTAAAAGACCAAGTCCATATTATGGCAAGAACAGCTCAAATAAGCAAAGAGAAACGACAGTCCATCATTACTTTAAGACATGAAGGTCAGTCAATCTGGAACATTTCAAGAACTTTGAAAGTTTCTTCAAGTGCGGCCGCAAAAACCATCAAGCGCTATGATGAAACTGGCTCTCATGAGGACCGCCACAGGAATGGAAGACCCAGAGTTACCTCTGCTGCAGAGGATAAGTTCATTAGAGTTCCCAGCCTCAGACATTGCAGGCCAAATAAATGCTTCACAGAGTTCAAGTAACAGACACATCTCAATATCAATTGTTCAGAGGAGACTCTGTGAATCAGGCCTTCATGGTCGAATTGCTGGAAAGAAACTACTACTAAAGGACACCAATAAGAAGAAGAGACTTGTTTGGGCCAAGAAACACGAGAAATGGACATTAGACCGGTGGAAATGTGTCCTTTGTTCTGGAGTCCAAATTGGAGATTTTTGGATCCAACTGCCAAGTCTTTGTGAGACGCGGTGTGGGTGAACGGATGATCTCCGCATGTGTATTTCCCACCATAACGCATGGAGGAGGAGGTGTTATGATTTGGGGGTGCTTTGCTGGTGACACTGTCTGTGATTTATTTAGAATTCAAGGCAAACTTAACCAGCATGGCTACAACCGCATTCTGCAGCGATACACCATCCCATCTGGTTTGGGCTTAGTGGGACTATCATTTGTTTTTCAACAGGACAATGACCCAACACACCTCCAGGCTGTGTAAGGGCTATTTTACCAAGAAGGAGAGTGATGGAGTGCTGCATCAGATGACCTGGCCTCCACAATCCCCCGACCTCAACCCAATTGAGATGGTTTGGGATCATTAGAAAACTAAAATCACATTCCTATCTTCACAAAAATACTCCCATCATTGTTCATATACAAGTAAAGGATGAAAACGTGGTGTGTATACTTTTCAAGTTACAGTATTTTCTTGATACCAGTTTTAATGACATCACAAAATAACAAACAACATGACATTATTATTCTTTAGATCTCCCCACATTCTTATGTTATAAATATTTTTTCCAGTATTCATAATTTGAACATTAGAGTTTTGGGCGGGAAAAAGTATCTGGAGACAAAGGACATTACTCCAGCCAATACTAGAGGTTACAGAGAGAGTCCTCTCCTGCATAAATTAACGACCAGGTGTGAGGTGTCCTAAACTCCCACACCAATCCCCCCCCCCCCCTCTTCTGTGGGTGGGAGGTGGCCTGGTTATTGTCAACCATTGCCAAGCTGATCTGAGCCCTTGGATCCTCACACAGGACAGTCATGACACACTTGAAGTTAATAATAAAGTATTTTATCGTTGAAATGTGTTCTTTGTTTTTTAAACACTACCTCATTGCTTTAGCACATGGCCACATTCACGTGTTCCAATGTGAATTCTTTAAGAGATGTGTGGGTAAGGCTTTAGAAGGTGTGAACAATGCTAAATGGGCGTAAACAAAGAACAGCACTGTAGCTGTTCAATGTGAAAGGTTATCTTTATTATACAACAATTCAATATTGTAAATGGTTTGCCTAATGGGCCAACTTGGTGACATAATGTTCAGAGAATCCATTTAGGCAATTTGGTGAAAGTATTCCTTTTCTAAATACAGTAGTAATCAATATTTTATAAATTTGTTAATTTCACTGATAATCATAACAAATTAGATTCTATATCCAGTTCCTCATTCTTTTCCCCGTTGTCGCATAGAGATGTATAGAGATCGCAACGTTGTATATGTCTCAATGGCGCTGCCCGTGTGGGCAGATACAAAGATGTGATCTCTATACTTCTCTATGCCACAACTTCTCTTAAGAAAAAACATTGCAGTATAACTGCAGTACATTGTCACCCATACTCTGGTCACCGAGCTGCATCTCTCTCTCTCTCTCTCTCTCTCTCTCTCTCTCTCTCTCTCTCTCTCTCTCTCTCTGTATCTCTCTCTCTCTGTATCTCTCTCTCTCTGTATCTCTCTCTCTCTCTCTCTCTCTCTCTCTCTCTCTCTCTCTCTCTCTCTCTCTCTCTCTCTCTAAAGATTTCACACAAATCAATGTTGGGAGGGATTGATTGGGCGACAGTGGGATGATTAGGGAAGTGTTGTTTGTTCAATTACCGTAGTGGGGCGTTAGTCGAGCCTGAGAACACAGAGTTAAAAACAGACAGGAACATAAAAACACAGCTAATATTCAGGCCCGGGAGGACAGAATCTCACAATCAGAAAAATTTAAAAATCATATAAAATACAGAAGTTATAACTGACTTAGATCCCTATAGACAATAAGGTGAGATTTATTGGCTCCTTGGTACTGTAAACAACTCAATGCATCAATCAATTTCTGTCTTATAGTTCTCGGTAACTGTGTCTGGTCATGCACACACACACAGTCAGAGAGATAGATTCACAGAACTATAGAATTACTATACTAAATCTATTTATATGGACAGATGGAGTTTCCTATGAACTCTGGGTTCCTACACTACTATGGCCAGGGGCTCTGCAGTATCTCTGACCACAGGTCTAGAGCACTGGTATCTCTCTCTTTGTCTCTGGAAACGACTGGCTACAATCTACAGTACTAGAAGAGAGACAGGATGTCCAGGTCAGCAGGTCACTATGGACACGGGACAGTAGACAGCTGCAGACACAGCAGGTCACTATGGACACGGGACAGTAGACAGCTGCAGAACTACGGATGTAGGATGTTAATTTGACCAACCTGTTGTAGGATAACTTTCTTGTATTTGTAGTGTATTCAAGGTTTTAAGAAAGGCTTCTGAAGTTTCAAATTTCCACTTTGAAATTACTGACTTGATTTTATTTATTTATTTAAAAAGTACATTTATTATAATCCACATAATAATTCACACTTCCTGTTGCGGCGGGATTGTTTTCCTGCTTTAGCAAACTGGCTCAATTTAAGATCCTACATGTGTAATAACACAGGTGAGTAGACACAGCTGCAGACACAGTCACCACAGATTAGAAAACCCCTCTGCTCCAAACCTATAACTGAATGTTGATTTGAGCATGGGCTTTTTTTTTTTTTATCCATTTGAAGAAATGTACATCCCTCAGATAAAGAGCCAATGAAAAGCTCCAGTCAGACAGTCAGAGAGAGCCCTCATCATCATCAAGGCCCCAGTTAACCAATTACAACAGCCGGCCCGGAGAAGCAGTGAGACATGGTTTACAGAGACTCCCTCCAGCCAATTGTGGCGGTTGTAATTGAATTTGACCGCCGCCTCCGCTGTACGTTGTTACTGGACGGCTCCAGGTTGGAAGGCATATGGCTAATTGTAGAAACAGCTCAATACATGGAGGGCAGCATTAGAATTGCAAATGAGTTTTGTGATAAGTGCTATCAACGCGGAGGTAATGGCCTTCCTCTCCTCTGTGTGAATGGTCTGACTTGTATTACATCATGCTACACACACACACACACACACACACACACACACACACACACACACACACACACACACACACCATGCTAAACAGGCTGCTAGGGCAGTGTTTCCCAACCCTGGTCCTCCAGTACCCCCAACAGTACACATTTGTGTTGTAGCCCTGGACAAACACACCTCATTCAACTCATTGAGGGCTTGATGATTAGTTGACAAGTTGAATGAATTTTTGCAACAACAAAAAATTTAAAAACCAGTGTTTGCTTTGTCATTATGGGGTATTGTGTGTAGATTGATGAGGGGAAAAAATAATTTAATCAATTTTAGAATAAGGCTGTAAAGTAACAAAATGTGGAAACAGTCAAGGAGTCTGAATACTTTCCGAATGCACTGTATATTACTGAGGACTGTTTTTCTAATGGTCTTATACCGTTTTTAATACTGATGACTGTTTTTATAATGATCTTATATGGTTTTTATTACTGAGGACTGGTTTATTTTATTTTATTATTATAATATTTTTTAGGGGGTGGATCAGCTTTAATATTGCAGATAGATTGTGGCTTCTATCAATGTAATTGTCTGCATCATTTCCAATCCAACATATATATTTTTTGGTAAATATATATATACTGAACAAAAATATAAATGCAACATGCAACAATTTCAAGATTTCACTGAGTTACAGTTCATATAAGGAAATCAGTCAATTGAAATAAATTAATTATGCCCTAATCTCTGGATTTCACATGACTGGGCAGGGGCGCAGCCATGGGTGGGCCTGGGAGGGCATAGGCCCACCCACTGGGGAGCCAGGCCCAGCCAATCAGAATGAGTTTTTCCCCACAAATGGGCTTTATTACAGACATAAACACTCAGTTTCATCAGCTGTCCGGGAGGCTGGTCTCAGAAGATCCCGCAGGTGAAGAAGCCGGATGTGGAGGTCCTGGGCTGGCATGGTTACACGTGTTGGGGGTTACCAGCAGTGCTATTTGCAGAGTTAGTTTCAGGTAAATGCTGCAATTCTTCAGCCATTCCTGAACCTGCGACCAAAAACAAGCTACATATGGACAGTACCAAAACAAATGATCTAATGATTCTGTCTTTTCGCAGCAAAATCTGCAGAGCTGGGATGGTTGTATCCGCCATATACATAACATTGTATTCGTTACAAGGATTTTGTATAATTTAAATAGAAAAACTACGTTTTGAATCCACCTTCGTTTTTAGTATCAGTTCAAATCAAATCAAATTTTATTGGTCACATACACGTGTTTAGCAGATGTAATTGCAGGTGTAATGAAATGCTTCTGCTTCTTTTTATTTTATTTTATTTTTTATTTCACCTTTATTTAACCAGGTAAGCCAGTTGAGAACAAGTTCTCATTTACAACTGCGACCTGGCCAAGATAAAGCAAAGCAGTGTGATAAAAACAACAACACAGAGTTACATATGGGGTAAAAAAAACATAAAGTCAAAAAATACAACAGAAAATATATATACAGTGTGTGCAAATGTAGCAAGTTATTGGAGGTAAGGCAATACATAGGCTATAGTGCAAAATAATTACAATTAGTATTAACACTGGAGTGATAGATGTGCAAGAGATGATGTGCAAATAGAGATACTGGGGTGCAAATGAGCAAAATAAATAACAATATGGGGATGAGGTAGTTGGGTGGGCTAATTTCAGATGGGCTGTGTACAGGTGCAGTGATCGGTAAGGTGCTCTGACAACTGATGCTTAAAGTTAGTGAGGGAGATAAGAGTCTCCAGCTTCAGAGATTTTTGCAATTCGTTCCAGTCATTGGCAGCAGAGAACTGGAAGGAATGGCGGCCAAAGGAGGTGTTGGCTTTGGGGATGACCAGTGAGATATACCTGCTGGAGCGCATACTACGGGTGGGTGTTGCTATGGTGACCAATGAGCTAAGACAAGGCGGGAATTTGCCTAGCAGTGATTTATAGATGGCCTGGAGCCAGTGGGTTTGACGATAAATATGTAGTGAGGACTAGCCAACAAGAGCGTACAGGTCACAGTGGTGGGTAGTATATGGGGCTTTGGAGACAAAACGGATGGCACTGTGATAGACTACATCCAATTTGCTGAGTAGAGTGTTGGAGGCTATTTTGTAAATGACATCGCCGAAGTCAAGGATCGGTAGGATAGTCAGTTTTACGAGGGCATGTTTGGCAGCATGAGTGAAGGAGGCTTTGTTGCGAAATAGAAAACCGATTCTAGATTTAACTTTGGATTGGAGATTCTTAATGTGAGTCTGGAAGGAGAGTTTACAGTCTAACCAGACACCTAGGTATTTGTAATTGTCCACATACTCTAGGTCAGACCCGTCGAGAGTAGTGATTCTAGTCGGGTGGGCGGGTGCCAGCAGCGTTCGATTGAAGAGCATGCATTTAGTTTTACTAGTGTTTAAGAGCAGTTGGAGGCTACTGAAGGAGTGTTGTATGGCATTGAAGCTCGTTTGGAGGTTTGTTAACACAGTGTCCAATGAAGGGCCAGATGTATACAAAATGGTGTCGTCTGCGTAGAGGTGGATCTGAGAGTCACCAGCAGCAAGAGCAACATCATTGATATACACAGAGAATAGAGTCGGCCTGAGAATTGAACCCTGTGGCACCCCCATTGAGACTGCCATAGGTCCAGACAACAGGCCCTCCGATTTGACACATTGAACTCTATCTGAGAAGTAGTTGGTGAACCAGGCGAGGCAGTCATTTGAGAAACCAAGGCTATTTAGTCTGCCAATAAGAATGCGGTGGTTGACAGAGTCGAAAGCCTTGGCCAGGTCGATGAAGACGGCTGCACAGTACTGTCTATTATCGATCGCGGTTATAATATCGTTTAGGACCTTGAGCATGGCTGAGGTGCACCCATGACCAGCTCGGAAACCGGATTGCATAGCGGATAATTGATTTGTAGGGGTCCAGATTTTTCAGCTCTTTCAGAACATCAGCTGTCTGAATTTGTGTGAAGGAGAAGCGGGGGGGGGGGTGGGGGGCATGGGCAAGTTGAAGCGGAGGGTGCAGAGCTGGTGGCCTGGGTAGTGGTAGCCAGGTGGAAAGCATGGCCAGCCGTAGCAAAATGCTTGTTGAAATTCTCGATTATTGTAGATTTATCGGTGGTGATAGTGTTTCCTAGCCTCAGTGCAGTGGGCAGCTGGGAGGAAGTGCTCTTATTCTCCATGGACTTTACAGTGTCCCAAAACGTTTTGGAGTTAGTGCTACAGGATGCAAATTTCTGTTTGAAAAAGTTAGCCTTTGCTTTCCTAACTGCTTGTGTATATTGGTTCCTAACTTCCCTGAAAAGTTGCATATCGCGGGGGCTATTTGATGCTAATGCAGTACGCCACAGGATGTTTTTGTGCTGGTCAAGGGCAGTCAAGTCCGAGGAGAACCAGTCGCTATATCTGTTCTTAGTTCTGTATTTTTTGAATGGGGCATGTTTATTTAAGATTGAGAGGAAATTACTTTTAAAGAACAACCAGGCATCCTCTACTGACGGAATGAGATCTATATCCATCCAGGATACCTGGGCCAGGTCAATTAGGAAGGCCTGCTCGCTGAAGTGTTTTAGGGAGCGTTTGACAGTGATGAGGGGTGGTCGTTTGACCGCGGACCCGTTACGGACGCAGGCAATAAGGCAGTGATCGCTGAGATCCTGGTTGAAGACAGCGGAGGTGTATTTAGAGGGTAAGTTAGTCAGGATGATATCTATGATGGTACCCATGTTTACGGATTTAGGGTTGTACCTGGTAGGTTCGTTGATAATTTGTAAGAGATTGAGGGCATCTAGTTTGGATTGTAGGATGGCCGGGGTGTTAAGCATATCCCAATTTAGGTCACCAAGCAGTACGAACTCTGAGGATAAATGGGGGGCAATCAGTTCACATATGGTGTCCAGGGCACAGCTGGGGGCTGAGGGGGATCTGTAGCAAGCGGCAACAGTGAGATACTTATTTCTGGAAAGGTGGATTTTTAGAAGTAGAAGCTCAAACTGTTTGGGCACAGACCTGGATAGTATGATAGAGCTCTGCAGGCTCTCTCTACAGTAGATTGCAACTCCACCCCCTTTGGTAGTTCTATCTAGATGGAAAATGTTATAGTTGGGGATGGAAATTTCAGAATTTTTGGTGGCCTTCCTAAGCCAGGATTCAGACACTGCTAGAACATCAGGGTTGGCGGAGTGTGCTAACGCAGTGAATAACTCAAACTTAGGAAGGAGGCTTCTGATAGTTACGTGCAGTAAACCAAGGCTTTTACGGTTACAGAAGTCAACACATGATAGCTCCTGGGGAGTAGGAGTGATACTGGGGGCTGCAGGGCCTGGGTTAACCTCTACATCATCAGAGGAACAGAGGAGGAATAGAATAAGGATACGGCTAAAGGCTTTAAGAACTGGTCTTCTAGTGCGTTGGGTACAGAGAATAAAGGGGTCAGATTTCCGGGCGTTGTAGAAAAGATTCAGGGCATTATGTACAAAAAAGGATATGGAAGGATATGAGTACAGTGGAGGTAACCCTAAGCGTTGGGTAACAGTGAAAGAGATAGAATCACTGGAGGCACCGATTGAGCCGGTCTCGGCGTGTATGAGGGGTGGACCAAAGGAACTATTTGAGGCAGTTTGAGAGGGACTTGGGGTTCTACAGTGAAATTGTATAATAGGAACTAACCCAAACAGCAATAGGCAAGGCATATTGACATGGGAGAGAGGCATAAAGCAATCACAGGTGTTATTAGAGAGAGCTAAGACAACAACTGGTAATGGCGATAAAGTTTGGGCTGAGGCTAAACAGAATAAACAGGACAGGGTACCGTGTAAAGGAACAGTCCAGCAGGCATCAGCTGTGCAGCTGAGTGATCATAAGGTCCAGTGAACAGCAATATGTGAGTCCGAGAGCAGTTCAAATTGGGTAGGAAGCACAGTTGTAGTTTGCGTGTGCTAGCGGGCCGGGGCTAGCAGATGGATCTTCATGGTCGACGTCGTAACGGGAAGCCTGTTGAAACCACATCAGACGATTTCGTCGGCAAACCAGTCGTGTTGGATCGGCGGAGCTCAGTGTCAACACTAGGAGATCCCGTCCGGTTGAAAGAGAGGTAGATAGCCGGGAGATGGGCCTGGCTCGAGGCTAGCTCAAGGCTAACTGGTGCTGCTAAGGGGCAATGGTAATTAGCCAACAACAGGTTGCAGCTAGCTGGTTGCGATGATCCGGCGCTAGGGTCCAGTGATTCCGGCAGAAAGTCCGATATGCTCTGGGTCGATAGCACGCTGTGCAGACTGGCCGACGAATTGTCCAGGCTAGAGCTAGAGCTGGCTGGTGGATAGTGTAGGCCACGGACAATGGTGAAGATGCTAACGGTGGCTAATAGCAAGTAGCCATTCAGTTGCAGCTAGACTAGTTTCAGCTTAAGGTTCTTGATAAAAGTTATAAAGAAATAATAGAATCCTTTCCACGTTGGGTGAGGCGGGTTGCAGGAAAGTATATTTAGTTAAAGAATGAAAAGTAAAATTGAGAAATATATACAAAATAGACAAAAAACAAGAAACTAGCTATTTACACTAGGAAACAGAAAAAAAAACACGACCGCACTGCTACGCCATCTTGGGAAAAAAATGCAGTAACATCTAACAAGTAATATCTAACAATTTCACAACATATACCCAATACACACAAATCTAAGTAAGGAATGAATTAAGAATATTTGCATATATGGACAATCGAGGTCAGAGCGGCATGGACTAAGATACCAGATACACAGATACAGTAGAATAGTATAGAATACAGTATATACAGTGGGGAGAACAAGTATTTGATACACTGCCGATTTTGCAGGTTTTCCTACTTACAAAGCATGTAGAGGTCTGTAATTGTTATCCAGAAAATCACATTGTATGATTTTTAAGTAATTAATTTGCATTTTATTGCATGACATAAGTATTTGATACATCAGAAAAGCAGAACTTAATATTTGTTACAGAAACCTTTGTTTGCAATTACAGAGATCATACATTTCCTGTAGGTCTTGACCATGTTTGCACACACTGCAGCAGGGATTTTGGCCCACTCCTCCATACAGACCTTCTCCAGATCCTTCAGGTTTCGGGGCTGTCGCTGGGCAATACGGACTTTCAGCTCCCTCCAAAGATGTTCTATTGGGTTCAGGTCTGGAGACTGGCTAGGCCACTCCAGGACCTTGAGATGCTTCTTACGGAGCCACTCCTTAGTTGCCCTGGCTGTGTGTTTCGGGTCATTGTCATGCTGGAAGACCCAGCCACGACCCATCTTCAATGCTCTTACTGAGGGAAGGAGGTTGTTGGCCAAGATCTCGCGATACATGGCCCCATCCATGCTCCCCTCAATACGGTGCAGTCGTCCTGTCCCCTTTGCAGAAAAGCATCCCCAAAGAATGATGTTTCCACCTCCATGCTTCACGGTTGGGATGGTGTTCTTGGGGTTGTACTCATCCTTCTTCTTCCTCCAAACACGGCGAGTGGAGTTTAGACCAAAAAGCTATATTTTTGTCTCATCAGACCACATGACCTTCTCCCATTCCTCCTCTGGATCATCCAGATGGTCATTGGCAAACTTCAGACGGGCCTAGACATGCGCTGGCTTGAGCAGGGGGACCTTGCGTGCGCTGCAGGATTTTAATCCATGATGGCGTAGTGTGTTACTAATGGTTTTCTTTGAGACTGTGGTCCCAGCTCTCTTCAGGTCATTGACCAGGTCCTGCCGTGTAGTTCTGGGCTGTTCCCTCACCTTCCTCATGATCATTGATGCCCCACGAGGTGAGATCTTGCATGGAGCCCCAGACCGAGGGTGATTGACCGTCATCTTGAACTTCTTCCATTTTCTAATAATTGCGCCAACAGTTGTTGCCTTCTCAACAAGCTGCTTGCCTATTGTCCTGTAGCCCATCCCAGCCTTGTGCAGGTCTACAATTTTATCCCTGATGTCCTTACACAGCTCTCTGGTCTTGGCCATTGTGGAGAGGTTGGAGTCTGTTTGATTGAGTGTGTGGACAGGTGTCTTTTATACAGGTAACGAGTTCAAACAGGTGCAGTTAATACAGGTAATGAGTGGAGAACAGGAGCGCTTCTTAAAGAAAAACTAACAGGTCTTTGAGAGCTGGAATTCTTACTGGTTGGTAGGTGATCAAATACTTATGTCATGCAATAACATGCAAATTAATTACTTAAAAATCATACAATGTGATTTTCTGGATTTTTGTTTTAGATTCCGTCTCTCACAGTTGAAGTGTACCTATGATAAACATTACAGACCTCTACATGCTTTGTAAGTAGGAAAACCTGCAAAATCGGCAGTGTATCAAATACTTGTTCTCCCCACTGTACATAGGACCATGTGCCATGGAATCGGTACATAAAAAATCTCTTCTCAACTTTTTTCCAATCTGTATTGCACATCTGTCCATTTTTTGGTCCTTAAATGAAACTGGTAT
>NW_028161010.1:0-1000 GCF_964263955.1 Coregonus lavaretus | reverse complement strand
GTGAATACTGTATAAGACGTAGCAACATGAAGCTACACCAGGATGCTACTACTTTAGTTGCACCTTCTTATTCTAATTTCTCTCTCATTGGTCCAGATTTCTCTCCAGTGTTTCTGCTGACTCCAGTCCACATAGTTAACCTCATTCTGATCTCTCTTTCTCGCTCGCTCGCTCAATTCAATTCAATTTAAAGGGCGTTATTGGCATGGGAAACATATGTTTACATTGCCAAAGCAAATGGAATAGACAATAAACAAAAGGGAAATAAACAAGTGAAACAAAAGTTTTAAAATAATATAGATATTTAAAATGTTATATTATTGGCTGTGTACAGTGTTGTAACAATGTGCAAGTAGTTGAAGTATGAAAGGGAAAATAAATAAACAGATAAATATAGGTTGTGTTTACAATGTTGTTTGTGCTCCACTGGTTGCCCTTTTCTTGTGGCAACAGGTCACACATCTTGCTGCTGTGATGGCACACTGTGGTATTTCGCCTAACAGATATGGGAGTTTATCAATGTTTGATTTGTTTTCAAATTTTTTGTGGGTCTGTGTAATCTGAGGGAAATGTGTGTCTCTAATGTGGTCATACATTTGGCAGGAGGTTAGGAAGTGTAGCTCAGTTTCCACCTCATTTTGTGGGCAGTGTGCACATAGCCTGTCTTCTCTTGAGAGCCAGGTCTGCCTACGGCGGCCATTCTCAATAGCAAGGCTATGCTCACTGAGTCTGTACACAGTCAAGGATTTTCTTAATGTGGGGTCAGTCACAGTGGTCAGGTATTCTGCCACTGTGTACTCTCTGTTTAGGGCCAGATAGCATTCCAATTTGCTCCGTTTTTTCAGTTGATTCTTTCTTTTCTTGTGTCAAATAGTTATCTTTTTGCTTTCTCATAATTTGGTTGGGTCTAAATGTGTTTCTGTCCTGGGGCTCTGTGGGGTCTGTTTGTGTTTGTGAAAAGAGCTCCAGAACCAGCTGGCTGAGGGGACTCTTCTCCAGG
>NW_028161011.1:20000-33466 GCF_964263955.1 Coregonus lavaretus | reverse complement strand
GCGTGTGAATGTTTGACTTGTAATTCAAATGATTGCTTTGTTTGTGTTTGTGAGTGTGGGTGTGTGTGTATGGTGTGTGTGTGTGTGGGAGTGTGTGCTTATGGTGTGTGTGTGTGTGTGTGTGTGTGTGTGTGTGTGTGTGCGTATGGTGTGTGTGTGTGGGTGACAGGTAGGTTCTGTGGGGATAAGGTTCCTGAGGTGCTGGTGTCAACAGAGAGTCGGATGTGGATTGAGTTCCGAAGCAGCAGCAACTGGGTGGGCAAGGGATTCACTGCCGCTTACGAAGGTAACACAAACACACACACACGCATGCACATACACACAAACACACACAAGATAAACATCAATCACAAGAAATCATATAAATGCATTAATTTCTCCCTCCTTCCCTCCCCCTTCCCTCCCCCCTCCCCCTTCCCCTCCTCCTCTCCCCCCCTCCTCCTCTCCCCCCTCCCCCTCCTCCTCTCCCCCTTCTCCCCTCCTCCTCTCCCCCCTCCCCTCCTCCTCTCCCCCTCCTCCTCCCCCCTCCTCCTCTCCCCCCTCCCCCCTCCTCCTCTCCCCCTCCCCCCTCCCCCTCCTCCTCTCCCCCTCCTCCTCTCCCCCTTCTCCCTCCTCCTCTCCCCCCTCCCCCTCCTCCTCTCTCCCCTCCTCCTCTCCCCCTCCTCCTCTCCCCCCTCCCCCTCCCCTCCTCCCCCCCCCCCCCCCCCCCTCCTCCTCTCCCCCTCCTCCTCTCCCCCTCCTGTAGCTATCTGTGGGGGAGAGATCCTGAAGGACCAGGGTCAGATCCAGTCCCTAACTATCCTGATGACTACCGGCCATCTAAAGAGTGTGTCTGGAGCATCACTGTGTCAGAGGGGTACAACGTAGGACTCAGCTTCCAGGCCTTTGAGGTGACACCCCCTGTCTGTCTGTCTGTCTGTCTGTCTGTCTGTTGTTTGTCTGTCTGTCTGTCTGTCTGTCTGTCTGTCTGTCTGTCTGTCTGTCTGTCTGCCTGCCTGTCTGTCTGTCTGTCTGTCTGTCTGTCTGTCTGTCTCTCTGTCTGTCTCTCTGTCTGTCTCTCTCTCTGTCTGTCTGTCTGTCTGTCTGTCTGTCTGTCTGTCTGTCTGTCTGTCTGTCTGTCTCTCTGTCTGTCTGTCTGTCTCTCTGTCTGTCTGTCTCTCTCTGTCTCTTTCTCTCCCTCTGTGTCTCTCTCTCTCTCTCTCTCTCTCTCTCTCTCTCTCTCTCTCTCTCTCTCTCTCTCTCTCTCTCTCTCTCTCTCTCTCTCTCTCTCTCTCTCCCTCTATCTTCTTTCTCTTTTGTGCTGTGTCTTGTGTGCTGTCTGTCACTCACGTGCTCGTGTGCTGTCTGTCTCTCACGTGCCTGTGTGTGGGTGTGTGTCTGTTTGGGATAGCCCCTGGTATTAACTCCATAAGAAATGTATCTGAATTCTGAATGACCTCTGGAAGACTCCCTATGACTGAAACAATGAACTGAAACTATGACTGAAACAATGAATGAACTGAACTATGACTGACACTATGACTGAACTGAAACTATGACTGAACTGAAACTATGACTGAATTGAAACTATGACTGAACTGAAACTATGGCTGAAACTATGAATTAACTGAAACTATGACTGAACTGAAACTATGACTGAAACTATGACTGAAACAATGACTGAAACTATGACTGAACTGAAACTATGACTGAAACTATGACTGACACTATGAATTAACTGAAACTATGACTGATCTGAAACTATGACTGAAACTATGACTGAAATTATGACTGTACTGAAACTATGACTGACACTATGACTGAAATGAAACTATGACTGAAACTATGACTGAACTGAAACTATGACTGAACTGAAACTATAACTGAACTGAAACTATGACTGAACTGAAACTATGACTGAAACTATGACTGAACTAAAACTATGACTGAACTGAAACTATGACTGAAACTATGACTGAACTGAAACTATGACTGAACTGAAACTATAACTGAACTGAAACTATGACTGAACTGAAACTATGACTGAACTGAAACTATGACTGAACTGAAACTATGACTGAAACTATGACTGAAACTATGACTGAACTGAAACTATACTGAACTGAAACTATGACTGAACTGAAACTATAACTGAACTGAAACTATGACTGAACTGAAACTATGACTGAACTGAAACTATAACTGAAATGAAACTATGACTGAACTGAAACTATGACTGAAACTATGAATGAACTGAAACTATGACTGAACTGTAACTATGACTGAACTGAAACTATGACTGAAACTATGACTGAACTGAAACTATGACTGAACTGAAACTATGACTGAACTGAAGCTATGACTGAACTGAAACTATGAATTAACTGAAACTATGACTGAAACTATGACTGAACTGAAACTATGACTGACACTGACTGAACTGAAACTATGACTGAAACTATGACTGAACTGAAACTATGACTGAACTGAAACTATGACTGAAACTATGACTGAACTGAAACTATGACTGAAACTATGACTGAACTGAAACTATGAATTAACTGAAACTATGACTGAAACTATGACTGAACTGAAACTATGACTGAAACTATGACTGAAATTATGACTGTACTGAAACTATGACTGACACTATGACTGAAATGAAACTATGACTGAAACTATGACTGAACTGAAACTATGACTGAACTGAAACTATAACTGAACTGAAACTATGACTGAACTGAAACTATGACTGAAACTATGACTGAAATTATGACTGTACTGAAACTATGACTGACACTATGACTGAAATGAAACTATGACTGAAACTATGACTGAACTGAAACTATGACTGAACTGAAACTATAACTGAACTGAAACTATGACTGAACTGAAACTATGACTGAAACTATGACTGAACTAAAACTATGACTGAACTGAAACTATGACTGAAACTATGACTGAACTGAAACTATGACTGAACTGAAACTATAACTGAACTGAAACTATGACTGAACTGAAACTATAACTGAACTGAAACTATGACTGAACTGAAACTATGACTGAACTGAAACTATGACTGAACTGAAACTATGACTGAAACTATGACTGAAACTATGACTGAACTGAAACTATAACTGAACTGAAACTATGACTGAACTGAAACTATAACTGAACTGAAACTATGACTGAACTGAAACTATGACTGAACTGAAACTATAACTGAAATGAAACTATGACTGAACTGAAACTATGACTGAAACTATGAATGAACTGAAACTATGACTGAACTGAAACTATGACTGAACTGAAACTATGACTGAAACTATGACTGAACTGAAACTATGACTGAACTGAAACTATGACTGAACTGAAGCTATGACTGAACTGAAACTATGAATTAACTGAAACTATGACTGAAACTATGACTGAACTGAAACTATGACTGACACTGACTGAACTGAAACTATGACTAAAACTATGACTGAACTGAAACTATGACTGAAACTATGACTGAACTGAAACTATGACTGAAACTATGACTGAACTGAAACTATGAATTAACTGAAACTATGACTGAAACTATGACTGAACTGAAACTATGACTGAAACTTTGACTGAACTGAAACTATGACTGAACTGAAACTATGACTGAACTGAAACTATGACTGAACTGAAACTATGAATTAACTGAAACTATGACTGAAACTACTAAATAATCTGCTCAGACCCCAACCAAGGAGCATCAAAAGTCGTGCTATAAATTCTCAGACAACACAAACATTCCTTGATGCCCTTCCAGACTCCTTCTGCCTACCCAAGGACGTCAGAGGACAAAAATCAGTTAACCACTTAACTGAGGAACTCAATTTAACCTTGCGCAATACCCTAGATGCAGTTGCACCCCTAAAAACGAAAAACATTTGTCATAAGAAACTAGCTCCCTGGTATACAGAAAATACCCGAGCTTTGAAGCAAGCTTCCAGGAAATTGGAACGGAAATGGCGCCACACCAAACTGGAAGTCTTCCGACTAGCTTGGAAAGACAGTACCGTGCAGTACCGAAGAGCCCTCACTGCTGCTCGATCATCCTACTTTTCCAACTTAATCGAGGAAAATAAGAACAATCCAAAATTTCTTTTTGATACTGTTGCAAAGCTAACTAAAAAGCAGCATTCCCCAAGAGAGGATGGCTTTCACTTCAGCAGTAATAAATTCATGAACTTCTTTGAGGAAAAGATCATGACCATTAGAAAGCAAATTACGGACTCCTCTTTGAATCCAGGGCTTAGCTGTCCTGGATCTGCACAGCTCTGCGAGGGCCTGGGATCAGGAGAGACACTTAAGTGTTTTAATACTATATCTCTTGACACAATGATGAAAATAATCATGGCCTCTAAACCTTCAAGCTGCATACTGGATCCTATTCCTACTAAACTGCTGAAGGAGCTGCTTCCTGTGCTTGGCCCTCCTATGTTGAACATAATAAACAGCTCTCTATCCACCGGATGTGTACCAAACTCACTAAAAGTGGCAGTGATAAAGCCTCTCTTGAAAAAGCCAAACCTTGACCCGGAAAATATAAAAAACTATCGGCCTATATCGAATCTTCCATTCCTCTCAAATATTTTAGAAAAAGCTGTTGCGCAGCAACTCACTGCCTTTCTGAAGACAAACAATGTATACGAAATGCTTCAGTCTGGTTTTAGACCCCATCATAGCACTGAGACTGCACTTGTGAAGGTGGTAAATGACCTTTTAATGGCGTCAGACCGAGGCTCTGCATCTGTCCTCGTGCTACTAGACCTTAGTGCTGCCTTTGACACCATCGATCACCACATTCTTTTGGAGAGACTGGAAACCCAAATTGGTCTACACGGACAAGTTCTGGCCTGGTTTAGATCTTACCTGTCGGAAAGATATCAGTTTGTCTCTGTGAATGGTCTGTCCTCCGACAAATCAACTGTACATTTCGGTGTTCCTCAAGGTTCCGTTTTAGGACCACTATTGTTTTCACTATATATTTTACCTCTTGGGGATGTTATTCGAAAACATAATGTTAACTTTCACTGCTATGCGGATGACACACAGCTGTACATTTCAATGAAACATGGTGAAGCCCCAAAATTGCCCTCGCTAGAAGCCTGTGTTTCAGACATAAGGAAGTGGATGGCTGAAAACTTTCTACTTTTAAACTCGGACAAAACAGAGATGCTTGTTCTAGGTCCCAAGAAACAAAGAGATCTTCTGTTAAATCTGACAATTCATCTTGATGGTTGTAAAGTCGTCTCAAATAAAACTGTGAAGGACCTCGGCGTTACTCTTGACCCTGATCTCTCTTTTGACGAACATATCAAGACTGTTTCAAGGACAGCTTTTTTCCATCTACGTAACATTGCAAAAATCAGAAATTTTCTGTCCAAAAATGATGCAGAAAAATTAATCCATGCATTTGTTACTTCTAGGTTAGACTACTGCAATGCTCTACTTTCCGGCTACCCGGATAAAGCACTAAATAAACTTCAGTTAGTGCTAAATACGGCTGCTAGAATCCTGACTAGAACCAAGAAATTTGATCATATTACTCCAGTGCTAGCTTCCCTACACTGGCTTCCTGTTAAGGCAAGGGCTGATTTCAAGGTTTTACTGTTAACCTATTGTCACGGTTTCGGCCGAGGCTGCTCCTCTTCCTTGTTCGGGCAGGCTTCGGCGGTCGTCGTCTCCGGAGTACTAGCTGTCACCGTTCTATGTTTCATGTTCGTTTGGTTTTGTCTGTTCTTAACACCTGTCCCTTATTTGGGTCTTAATTGTTTTCCCTATTTAGTTGCTTGTGTTTGGGTCAGGTGTTATGCGTTATTGTTTTGTGTCAGCTGTATCAGTCTCTCGTGGTTGTATTTTTCGAGAGTTTGCACTGCGTGCGCTTCTTTCTTGTTTTCCGCACAGTGTTTCAGTGCGTAATTGTGCGCCACCCGGTTGGGGAGGCTATTTTGTCCTATTCTTGGATTTACTAAAGTGTTTAACGTCATCCTGGTTCCTGCGTTTGATTCCACACACACACCACTCTGACAGAATAACGCATCACATGGAATCAGCAGGAACGACCTCACCAACAGCTGCGATGGATGAACGTCTGCGGGGTCAGGAGGACCGCATCAACCAGGTCTGCCATGCGCTGGAAGGTGTTATGAATACCCTACACCGATGGGAGACCAGCGGGGTGCCCACGCCACCCCGAGCCGAACCAGCTCCATCGGCCAGCCCTCCTTCCTCGTCTCCGGAACCTAGTGGGATTCGGCTCTCGCTCCCGAGGGCATACGACGGCTCCACTGCCGGGTGTCAAGGGTTCCTGCTACAGGTGGAGCTCTACCTCGCCACCGTACACCCGGCGCCCTCGGGACACGAGAGCGTCTCAGCCCTCATCTCCTGTCTCACCGGCAAGGCGTTGGAGTGGGCCAACGCCGAGTGGAGGAGAATGGACGCCGCTACTACGAACTATGCGGAGTTCTCCCGCCGCTTCCGTGCTGTGTTCGACCATCCACCAGAGGGGAAGGCGGCGGGGGAGCGTCTATTCTACCTCCGACAGGGGATGAGGAGCGCCCAGGACTTTGCCTTGGAGTTTCGGACCCTAGCGGCCGATGCAGGGTGGAATGAGCGGGCCCATATCGACCACTTTCGCTGCAGCCTCCGGGAGGACGTCCAGCGAGAGTTGGCGTGCAGGGACACATCGTTGACTTTCGACCAGCTTGTCGACATGGCCATCCGGCTGGATACCCTGCTCGCCACCCGTGGGCGCCCCGGAGGGGGGGGTTCGCCCATTCCACTCTCCAGCACCTCCGAGCCAAGCCCTATGGAGCTCGGTGGTGCTGGCGCTAGGGAACGCAGGAGGAGGAGCCCGAGGGGACCCGGTCCTTGCACTAATTGTGGCCGTGGAGGGCACACCGCGGCTAGGTGCTGGGGTGGGTCCTCTGGTGAGGGAGAAGGCAGGTCACGCATTGGGGGGACCTCCCAGGTGAGTAGGCGCCCTGCTTACCCAGAGCTTTCTGTCGTGCACCTAACCTTGCCTGTTTGTTTCCCACAGGTTGCACCTCGTTCCCAGCATAAGGCGCTGGTAGATTCAGGCGCAGCTGGGAATTTTATAGATCGCCAGTTCTGTATAGAGTTAGGGATTCCCCTCCTTCCAGTTGATAAGCCTTTTCCCGTTCATGCCCTAGATAGCCGTCCGTTAGGGTCTGGGTTGATTAGGGAAGTCACAGCGCCCCTTCAGATGATGGCGCAGGAGGGGCATGAGGAGATAATCCAGCTCTATCTGATTGACTCTCCTGCGTATCCGGTAGTGCTGGGTCTTCCCTGGTTGATGACTCATGACCCTATTATTAGGTGGCGAGAGAAAGCTCTTAAAGGGTGGTCTGCTCAATGTGAGGGGCGGTGTCTGGGTGTTTCCATAGGGGCGACCTCGGTGGAGAGTCCGAATCTAATGCCAGCACTGCAGATTCCCCCCGAGTATGAGGACTTGGCACTGGTGTTCAGTAAGACTAGGGCAGCGCAGCTGCCGCCTCATAGACAGGGGGATTGTGCGATAGATCTCCAGTCAGGAGCAGCTCTCCCGCGGAGCCATGTGTATCCCTTGTCTCAAGAGGAGAGAAAGGCTATGGAGACGTACATTTCTGAGTCTCTTGGACAAGGATACATACGGGCCTCTACTTCACCCGCTTCCTCTAGTTTCTTTTTTGTGAAGAAAAAGGATGGAGGTCTGCGCCCGTGTATTGATTACCGCGGTCTCAATCAGATCACAGTGAAGTACAGCTATCCACTTCCTCTGATTGCGACTATGACGGAGTCACTACACGGTGCGCAGTTCTTTACAAAATTGGATCTTAGGAGCGCATATAACTTGGTGCGCATTCGAAAGGGCGATGAATGGAAGACAGCGTTTAGCACGACTTCCGGACACTACGAGTATCTAGTCATGCCATATGGGTTGATGAATGCTCCCTCAGTCTTCCAATCCTTCGTCGATGAGATTTTCCGGGACATGCAGGGACAGGGAGTAGTTGTGTACATCGACGACATTCTGGTGTATAGTCCTACCCGAGCTGAGCATGTAGCCCTGGTGCGCCGAGTATTGAGGAGGCTGTTGGAGCATGACCTATATGTCAAGGCAGAGAAATGTATGTTTTTCCAGAGGTCGGTCTCCTTTCTGGGTTACCAGTTATCTGCGTCAGGGGTGAAGATGGAGGTAGACCGGGTGACAGCTGTGCGTAATTGGCAGACCCCAACCACTGTGAAGGAGGTGCAACGGTTCTTGGGTTTTGCGAATTATTACCGGAGGTTTATCCGGGGTTTTGGACAGGTGGCAGCTCCCATAACGTCTCTGTTAAAGGGGGGTCCGGTGCGCTTGCGGTGGTCAGCTGAGGCGGACAGGGCATTTGGGAGACTGAAGGACCTGTTTACCTCGGCGCCGGTGTTGGCGCATCCGGATCCCTCTTTACCGTTCCAAGTAGAGGTGGACGCGTCAGAGGCCGGGATAGGGGCCGTTCTTTCCCAGCGTTCTGGCACTCCACCTAAACTCCGTCCCTGTGCGTTCTACTCTAAGAAGCTCAGTCCGGCGGAACGGAATTACGACGTAGGAGACAGGGAGCTGTTAGCCGTGGTACAGGCCCTAAAGGTGTGGCGGCATTGGCTCGAGGGGGCTCAACACCCTTTCCTCATTCTAACTGACCATCGTAACCTGGAGTACATCCGGGCAGCTAGGAGACTGAATCCTCGCCAGGCTCGCTGGACTATGTTCCTAGCCCGGTTTGTGTTTAAGATCACATACATCCCTGGGTCCCAGAACGGGAAGGCAGATGCGCTGTCTCGGCGGTATGACGCAGAGGAGAGGTCAGTTGAGTCCACGCCCATACTACCGGAGTCTTGTCTGGTTGCTCCGGTGGTGTGGGAGGTTGATGGTGAGATCGAGCGGGCGTTACGCACCGACCCGAGTCCTCCACAGTGTCCTGTGGGTCGGACGTACGTTCCGCTCGAGGTACGCGATCGCCTCATTTGTTGGGCTCATACGTCCCCCTCCTCTGGCCATCCGGGTATCGGCCGGACAGTGCACTGCCTTAGCACGAAGTACTGGTGGCCAACGTTAGCTAGGGATGTGAGGATTTATGTCTCCTCCTGTTCGGTGTGTGCCCAGTGTAAGGCACCCAGACATTTGCCCAGGGGTAAGTTACAACCCCTGCCTATTCCACAACGACCCTGGTCCCACCTCTCGGTGGATTTTGTTACCGACCTTCCCCCCTCACAGGGGAATACTACCATCCTGGTCGTTGTGGATCGGTTCTCTAAGGCCTGTCGTCTCCTTCCCATGCCGGGTCTACCCACTGCCCTACAGACCGCTGAGGCTCTGTTCACCCATGTCTTCCGGCATTACGGGGTACCCGAGGATATAGTGTCTGACCGAGGCCCCCAGTTCACCTCTAGAGTGTGGAGAGCATTTATGGAACGGTTGGGGGTTTCGGTAAGCCTTACCTCGGGGTACCACCCGGAGAGTAATGGGCAGGTTGAACGTGTCAACCAGGATGTGGGTAGGTTTCTGAGGTCATACTGTCAGGGCCGGCCGGAGGAGTGGGCGAGATATGTGCCCTGGGCCGAGATGGCACAGAACTCTCTTCGCCACTCCTCCACCCAACTAACCCCTTTTCAGTGTGTGTTAGGGTACCAGCCGGTTCTGGCACCATGGCATGAGAGCCAGATCGAGGCCCCCGCTGTGGATGAGTGGGTGCGGCGCTCGGAGGAGACGTGGGACGCTGCACACGTCCATCTGCAGCGTGCCAAACATCGACAGAAGACGAGCGCCGACCTACACCGCAGTGAGGGGCCAGTGTACGCACCTGGAGATCGAGTCTGGCTCTCAACCAGAAACCTGCCCCTCCGCCTGCCCTGCCGGAAGCTGGGTCGGCGGTTTGTGGGGCCATTTAAAGTCCTGAGGAGATTGAACGAGGTGAGTTATAGGTTAGAACTACCTGTTGATTACAAAAACATTAACCCCTCGTTCCATGTGTCTCTCCTCAGGCCGGTGGTAGCTGGTCCACTCCAGGACTTTGAGATTGAGGAGACTCCTCCGCCCCCGTTGGACATCGAGGGGGCTCCGGCGTACACCGTGAGGTCCATCCTGGACTCTAGACGCCGGATGGGGGGTCTTCAATATCTCGTGGAGTGGGAGGGGTACGGCCCGGAGGAGCGGTGCTGGGTGCCAAGGAGGGACGTATTAGACCAGTCCCTACTGACCGATTTCCATCGGGGTCATCCTGCGCGCCCTGCTCCGCGTCGTCCGGGTCGTCCCCGAGCTCCGGGTCGGCGCACGGCTGGAGCCGCGCGTCAAGGGGGGGGTACTGTCACGGTTTCGGCCGAGGCTGCTCCTCTTCCTTGTTCGGGCAGGCTTCGGCGGTCGTCGTCTCCGGAGTACTAGCTGTCACCGTTCTATGTTTCATGTTCATTTGGTTTTGTCTGTTCTTAACACCTGTCCCTTATTTGGGTCTTAATTGTTTTCCCTATTTAGTTGCTTGTGTTTGGGTCAGGTGTTATGCGTTATTGTTTTGTGTCAGCTGTATCAGTCTCTCGTGGTTGTATTTTTCGAGAGTTTGCACTGCGTGCGCTTCTTTCTTGTTTTCCGCACAGTGTTTCAGTGCGTAATTGTGCGCCACCCGGTTGGGGAGGCTATTTTGTCCTATTCTTGGATTTACTAAAGTGTTTAACGTCATCCTGGTTCCTGCGTTTGATTCCACACACACACCACTCTGACACCTATAAAGCGTTACATGGGCTTGCTCCTACCTATCTTTCCGAGTTGGTCCTGCCGTACATACCAATACGTACGCTACGGTCACAAGACGCAGGCCTCCTAATTGTCCCTAGAATTTCTAAGCAAACAGCGGGAGGCAGGGCTTTCTCCTATAGATCTCCATTTTTATGGAACAGTTTGCCTACCCATGTGAGAGACGCAGACTCGGTCTCAACCTTTAAGTCTTTACTGAAGACTTATCTCTTCAGTAGGTCATATGATTGAGTGTAGTCTGGCCCAGGAGTCTTTGGATGGGGCCACAGTGTCTCCGGACCGCTCCTGTCTCAGCCTCCAGTATTTATGCTGCAGTAGTTTATGTGTCGGGGGGCTGGGGTTAGTTGGTTATACCTGGAGTACTTCTCCTGTCTTATCCAGTGTCCTGTGTGAATTTAAGTATGCTCTCTCTAATTCTCTCGTTCTCTCTTTCTCTCTGAGAACCTGAGCCCTAGGACCATACGTCAGGACTACCGGGCATGCTGACACCTTGCTGTCCCCAGTCCGCCTGGCCTTGCTGCTATTCCAGTTTCAACTGTTCTACCTGCGGTTACGAAACCCCTACCTGTCCCAGACCTGCTGTTTTCAACCCTTAATGATCGGCTATGAAAAGCCAACTGAGAGACCTGAGCCCTAGGACCATACGTCGGGACCACCGGCCGTGGTGACTCCTTGCTGTCCCCAGTCCGCCTGGCCTTGCTGCTATTCCAGTTTTAACTGTTCTGCCTGCGGTTATGAAACCCCTACCTGTCCCAGACCTGCTGTTTTCAACTCTTAATGATCGGCTATGAAAAGCCAACTGAGATTTATTCCTGATTATTATTTGACCATGCTTGTCACTTATGAACATTTTTGAACATCTTGGCATGGTTCTGTTATAATCTCCACCCGGCACAGCCAGAAGAGGACTGGCCACCCCTCATAGCCTGGTTCCTCTCTAGGTTTCTTCCTAGGTTTTGGCCTTTCTAGGGAGTTTTTCCTAGCCACCGTGCTTCTACACCTGCATTACTAGCTGTTTGGGGTTTTAGGCTGGGTGTCTGTACAGCACTTCGAGATATTAGCTAATGTATGAAGGGCTATATAAAATAAAATTGATTGATTGATTGACTATGACTGAACTGAAACTATGACTGAAACTGACTGAACTGAAACTATGACTGAAACTATGACTGAACTGAAACTATGACTGAACTGAAACTATGACTGAACTGAAACTATGACTAAACTGAAACTATGACTGAAACTATGACTGAACTGAAACTACTGACACAATACAATGTCACTATACCAGTGGTTTCACTATCACTACTGACACAATACAATGTCACTATACCAGTGGTTTCACTACTGACACAATACAATGTCACTATACCAGTGGTTTCAGGGAAATCACAAGGCCCTTTTTATACAATACTGCTTTCTAAAATAGTGTGTGTGCGTATCTCTGCATTTGTGTTTGTGTGTGTGTGTGTGTGTGTATCTCTGCATGTGTGTTTATGTGTGTGTGTGTGTGTATCATTGCATGTGTGTTTATGTGTGTGTGTGTGTGTGTGTGTATCACTGCATGTGTGTTTGTGTGCTCCTCCAGATTGAGAGACATGACAGCTGTGCCTATGACTACCTGGAGGTGCGTGACGGCCCGGCTGAATCCAGCCCTCTGATTGGTCGATTCTGTGGGTATGACAAACCAGAGGACGTCCACTCCACCTCACACACTCTCTGGATGAAGTTTGTCTCAGACGGAACCGTCAACAAGGCCGGCTTCGCTGCCAACTTCTTCAAAGGTATGTGTGTTAATTACTGTGTGTTGTCTTTATGTACGAGTCTTTGTATGTGTGTTAATTAGATTTTTGGGACGTCTCATGATCTGACAAACACCACTGTAGCTCTGTCACCTTTCACCACCAGATACAGAAGGCCGACACAGGAAGTGCTTCATATGTGGATGCGGTGGATTGAGAGGCATCTAATGCAAAACCCTGATATCTCTGGCTTAAACTGACAGATGTTTATGGGGATATTTTTTATTGTGTTACTTAGATTGACGCCCGGGAGCATCAATAGACTCTTAAAGGATTAATGCATGTGTCTGTGTGTGTATAAAATGTGTGTTTTCCAGAGGAGGACGAGTGTTCTAAGCCAGATAACGGAGGGTGTGAACAGAGGTGTGTGAATACGCTGGGTAGCTTCAAGTGTACCTGCGACCCCGGATACGAACTGGCACTGGACAAGAAGAGCTGTGAAGGTCTGTCTGTGTGTGTGTGTGTGTGTGTGTGTGTGTGTGTGTGTGTCTGTGTGTGTGATTGTGTGTGTGTGTGAGTGTGTGTGTGTGTTTGTGTGTCTGTGTGTGTGTGTGTGTGTGTCTGTGTGTGTGTCTGTGTGTGTGTGTGTGTCTGTGTGTGCGTGTGTGTGTGTGTGTGTGTGTCTGTGTGTGTGATTGTGTGTGTGTGTGAGTGTGTGTGTGTGTTTGTGTGTCTGTGTGTGTGTGTGTGTGTGTCTGTGTGTGTGTCTGTGTGTGTGTGTGTGTCTGTGTGTGTGTGTGTGTGTCTGTGTGTGTGTGTGTGTGTGTGTGTGTCTGTGTGTGTCTGTGTGTGTGTGTCTGTGTGTGTGTGTCTGTGTGTGTGTGTGTCTGTGTGTGTGTGTGTGTGTGTCTGTGTGTGTGTCT
>NW_028161011.1:0-15000 GCF_964263955.1 Coregonus lavaretus | reverse complement strand
TGGTCAGTGTGTAAATGACTGTATGGTTTCAGGTGTGTAAGTATGACTTTGTGGAGGTGCGTAGCGGCCTGTCATCAGACAGCAAGCTGCACGGTAAATACTGCGGCTCGGAGGTTCCCGAGGTCATCACGTCCCAGTACAACAACATGAGGATAGAGTTCAAGTCTGACAACACCGTCTCCAAGAAGGGCTTCAAGGCACACTTCTTCTCTGGTGAGACCTCGCTGGAGGAACCACTGTTTCTGTCTGTGGGATGTGGGGAGGGTTCTGTGTGTGTGTGTGTGTGTGTGTGTGTGTGTGTGTGTGTGTGTGTGTGTGTGTGTGTGTGCGTGCGTGTGTGTGTGTGTGTGTTTCCCTACCCACTGCTGTCTCTGTGTGTGGGATGTGGGGTGGGTTCTCTCTGTGTGTGTGTGATGTGTGTGTGTGTGTGTGTGTGTGTGTGTGTGTGTGTGTGTGTGTGTGTGTGTGTGTGTGTGTGATGTGTGTGTGTGTATCTGTGTGTGTGTGTGTGTGTGTGTGTGTGTGTGTGTGTGTGTGTGTGTGTGTGTTTCCCTACCCACCGCTGTCTCTGTGTGTGGGATGTGGGGTGAGTTCTCTGTGTGTGTGTGTGTGTGTGTGTGTGTGTGTGTGTGTTTCCCTACCCACTGCTGTCTCTGTGTGTGGGATGTGGGGTGAGTTCTCTGTGTGTGTGTGTGTGTGTGTGTGTGTGTGTGTGTGTGTGTGTGTGTGTGTGTGTGTGTGTGTGTGTGTGTGTGTGTGTGTGTGTGTGTGTGTGTGTGTGTGTGTGTGTGTGTGTGTGTGTGTGTGTGTGTGTGTGTGTGTGTGTTTCCCTACCCACTGCTGTCTGTGTGTCCTGTTCTCCCCCTCAGACAGAGCTGCCCCGTTTCATGAGCGCGTGTTTGTGTTTGAGTCGTGTCGCGACGCCAAGCGACCGCGACCCCGTAACCATGACAACCTGCTGGCGACCTCAGGCAGGGTCAGAGGTAACCCCGTGACCTGGTCATGACATCACAATCAGGCCTTCCTCTGATTGGCTCAGGTCTAACATGACATCACAATCAGGCCCCTCTCTGATTGGTTGGTTCAGGTCTAACATGTGCCCGGAAGAGGGGAATGGATGAGGGGTGTGGGATGGTGTCACATCCATTCTCTTCCCCAGGGAATGGAGGTTCCCTGTCAGAACAACAAATGTTCCCACCTCTCTGTCTGGCAGAGATTTGTTGTTGTTAACTCTCCAACCGCTCCGCTCCGTTGGCTCTAGCCAGAGATCTAGGATCAGGGACTGGATCAAACATCTCGGAGTAGGAGGGATTATTTAGGATCTAGGATCAGGTTCCCCCAGTACATGTCAAACTGATCCCAGATCAGCACTGCTACTCTGAGAATATGGATCAGATCAGCCTGTCCAGGCCAACATTAACCTCTATGAATATGATAACTGATCCCAGATCAGCACTGCTACTCTGAGACCCTCTGAGAATATGGATCAGATCAGCCTGTCCAGGCCAACATTAACCTCTATGAATATGATAACTGATCCCAGATCAGCACTGCTACTCTGAGACCCTCTGAGAATATGGATCAGATCAGCCTGTCCAGGCCAACATTAACCTCTATGAATATGATAACTGATCCCAGATCAGCACTGCTACTCTGAGACCCTCTGAGAATATGGATCAGATCAGCCGGTCCAGGCCAACATTAACCTCTATGAATATGATAACTGATCCTAGATCAGGGTTAAGGGCCAACCTCTTCCTCTTCCTGCTGGGTGCTGTTTTGGGGCGTGCCAAGCCTAATGTCTTCCCCAAGGGAATCAAGGTTCCTTCTGAGAACAGCAAATGTTCCCACCACTGTGGTACTTGTTGATGAACAGCTACTGACTGGGTTACTGTCTATGCCACTGATCTATACTACTGCTCTATACCACTGATCTATACTAATGATCTATACCACGGATCTATACCACGGATCTATACTACTGATCTATACTACTGATCTATACTACAGATCTATAGTACTGATCTATACCACCGCTCTATACTACGGATATATACTACTGATCTATACTACTGATCTATACTACGGATCTATACTACGGATCTATACTACTGATCTATACTACTGATCTATACTACGGATCTATACTACAGATCTATACTACTGATCTATACTACTACTACTACTCTATACTACTGCTCTATACTACTACTACTACATTTACATTTACATTTTAGTCATTTAGCAGACGCTCTTATCCAGAGCGACTTACAGGAGCAATTAGGGTTAAGTGCCTTGCTCAAGGGCACATCGACAGATTTTTCACCTAGTCGGCTCGGGGATTAGAACCAGCGACCTTTCGGTTACTGGCACAACGCTCTTAACCACTACTACTGCTCTATACTACTGCTCTATACTACTGCTATATACTACGGATCTATACTACTGATCTATACTACTGCTCTATACCACGTATCTATACTACTGCTCTATACTACTGCTCTATACCACATATCTATACTACTGATCTATACTACTGCTCTATACTACTGATCTATACTACCGATCTATACTACCGATCTATACTACTGATATATAATACTGATCTATACTACAGATCTATACTACTGATCTATACTACTGATCTATACTACTGCTCTATACTACGGATCTATACTACGGATCTATACTACGGATATATACTACTAATCTATACTACTGATCTATACTACTGATCTATACTATAGATCTATACCACTGCTCTATACTACTGATCTATACTATGGATCTATACTACTGATCTATACTACGGATCTATACTACTGATCTATACTACTGCTCTATACTACAGATCTATGCTACGGATCTATACTACTGATCTATACTACTGATCTATACTACTGATCTATACTACGTATATATACTACTGATCTATACTGCGGATCTATACTACTGCTCTATACTACTGATCTATACTACGGATCTATACTACTGCTCTATACTACTGATCTATACTACTGATCTATACTACTGCTCTATACTACTGATCTATACTACTGATCTATACTACGGATCTATACTACATATCTATACTACTTCTCTATACTACTGATCTATACTACTGATCTATACTACGGATCTATACTACTGCTCTATACCACTGCTCTATACTACAATACACAACAATACACAACAATACACTGCAATACCTAACAATACACAACAATACACAACAATACACAACAATACACAACAATACACAACAATACACAACAATACACAACAATACACAACAATACCCAACAATACCCATTAATACACATTAATACACAACAATACACAACAATACACAACAATACACAACAATACCCAACAATACACAACAATACACAACAATACACTGCAATACACTGCAATACCTATCAATACACAACAATACCCAACAATACCCAACAATACACAACAATACACAACAATACCCAACAATACCCAACAATACACAACAATACACAACAATACACTGCAATACACTGCAATACCTAACAATACACAACAATACACAACAATACCCAACAATACCCAACAATACACAACAATACCCAACAATACACAACAATACACAACAATACCCAACAATACACAACAATATACAACAATACACTGCAATACCTAACAATACACAACAATACACAACAATACACAACAATACCCAACAATACACAACAATACACAACAATACACAACAATACCCAACAATACACAACAATACACAACAATATACAACAATACACAACAATATCAGGACGAGCAATGTCTGGAATATAAATATACTGTATATACAGTGGGGAGAACAAGTATTTGATACATTGCCGATTTTGCAGGTTTTCCTACTTACAAAGCATGTAGAGGTCTGTAATTTTTATCATAGGTACACTTCAACTGTGAGAGACGGAATCTAAAACAAAAATCCAGAAAATCACATTGTATGATTTTTAAGTAATTAATTTGCATTTTATTGCCTGACATAAGTATTTGATCACCTACCAACCAGTAAGAATTCCGGCTCTCACAGACCTGTTCGTTTTTCTTTAAGAAGCCCTCCTGTTCTCCACTCATTACCTGTATTAACTGCACCTGTTTGAACTCGTTACCTGTATAAAAGACACCTGTCCACACACTCAATCAAACAGACTCCAACCTCTCCACAATGGCCAAGACCAGAGAGCTGTGTAAGGACATCAGGGATAAAATTGTAGACATGCACAAGGCTGGGATGGGCTACAGGACAATAGGCAAGCAGCTTGGTGAGAAGGCAACAACTGTTGGCGCAATTATTAGAAAATGGAAGAAGTTCAAGATGACGGTCAATCACCCTCGGTCTGGGGCTCCATGCAAGATCTCACCTCGTGGGGCATCGATGATCATGAGGAAGGTGAGGGATCAGCCCAGAACTACACGGCAGGCCCTGGTCAATGACCTGAAGAGAGCTGGGACCACAGTCTCAAAGAAAACCATTAGTAACACATTACGCCATCATGGATTAAAATCCTGCAGCGCACGCAAGGTCCCCCTGCTCAAGCCAGCGCATGTCCAGGCCCATCTGAAGTTTGCCAATGACCATCTGGATGATCCAGAGGAGGAATGGGAGAAGGTCATGTGGTCTGATGAGACAAAAATAGAGCTATTTGGTCTAAAATCCACTCGCCGTGTTTGGAGGAAGAAGAAGGATGAGTACAACCCCAAGAACACCATCCCAACCGTGAAGCATGGAGGTAGAAACATCATTCTTTGGGGATGCTTTTCTGCAAAGGGGACAGGACGACTGCACCGTATTGAGGGGAGGATGGATGGGGCCATGTATCGTGAGATCTTGGCCAACAACCTCCTTCCCTCAGTAAGAGCATTGAAAATGGGTCGTGGCTGGGTCTTCCAGCATGACAACGACCCGAAACACACAGCCAGGGCAACTAAGGAGTGGCTCTGTAAGAAGCATCTCAAGGTGCTGGAGTGGCCTAGCCAGTCGTTACAGCCTTATTCTAAAATTGATTAAATTGTTTTCTTTCCTCATCAATACCCCATAATGACAAAGCAAAAACAGGATTGTAGAAATGTTTGCTAATTTATAGAAAATACAAAACTGAAATATGACATTTACATAAGTATTCAGACCCTTTACTCAGTACTTTGTTGAAGCACCTTTGGCAGCGATTACAGCCTCTAGTCTTCTTGGGTATGGCGCTACAAGCTTGGCACACCTGTACTTGGGGAGTTTCTCCCATTCTTTTTGCAAATGCTCTCAAGCTTTGTCAGGTTGGATGGGGAGCGTCGCTGTGAAGCCACTCCTGTGTTGTCTTGGCTGTGTGCTTAGGGTCGTTGTCCTGTTGGAAGGTGAACCTTCGCCCCCAGTCTGAGGTCCTGAGCGCTCTGGAGCAGGTTTTCATCAAGGATCTCTCTGTACTTTGTTCCGTTCATCTTTGCCTTGATCCTGACTAGTCTCCCAGTCCCCGCCGCTGAAAAACATCCCCACAGCATGATGCTGCCACCACCATGCTTCACCGTGGGGATGGTGCCAGGTTTCCTCCAGAAGTCACGATTGGCATTCAGGCCAAAGAGTTAATTTCTTGGTTTCATCAGACCAGAGAATCTTGTTTCTCATGGTCTGAGGGTCTTTAGGTGCCTTTTGGCAAACTCCAAGCGGACTGTCATGTGCCTTTTACTGAGGAGTGGCTTCCGTCTGGCAACTCTGACCAAGGCCCTTCTCCCCCGATTGCTCAGTTTGGCTGGGCAGCCAGCTCTAGGAAGAGTCTTGGTGGTTCCAAACTTATTCCATTTAAGAATGATGGAGGCCACTGTGTTCTTGGAGACCTTTAATGCTGCAGAAATGTTTTAGTACCCTTCCCCAGATCTGTGCCTCGACACAATTCTGTCTCGGAGCTCTACGGACAATTCCTTCGATCTCGTGGCTTGGTTTTTGCTCTGACATGCACTGTCAATTGTGGGACCTTATATCGACAGTTGAATGCCTTTCCAAATCATGTCCAATCAATTGAATTTACCACAGGTGGACTCCAATCAAGTTGTAGAAACATTTCAAGGATGATCAATGGAAACAGGATGCACCAGAGCTCAATTTTGAGTCTCATAGCAAAGGGTCTGAATACCTACAGTTGAAGTCGGAAATTTACTTACACTTAGGTTGGAGTCATTAAAACTAGTTTACATACCCTTCGGTCTGTCACGCGTGCTGTAGGTGGGTGGAGTGGTGGAATCAAACGCAGAACACCGAAGGATAGTCCAAACAACTTTAGTTAACCTCCAAACAGGAAAAATAACAACACTTGCCCGAAGGCAAAAATACGCACGAAGGCGAAATAGCAACAAGTGCACTAACAGGTGCGTAACGCTCCAACGCAGTGGAGGAAAGCTCAACCGAGCGAAAGGGCGAAAATAAGCCCAACACACGACAGACAAAAATCAATAACACACAACACCTGACAAACACAACGAGAACTAAATAGGACACTAATGACACTAAATGATAACAGGTGTGACAACAATCAGACAAAAGCAAACGAACATGAAACATACAACGGTGGCAGCTAGTATTCCGGAGACAACGAACGCCGAAGCCTGCCCGAACAAGGGAGAGAGGCAGCCTCGGCCGAAACCGTGACAGTACCCCCCCCTTGACGCGCGGCTCCAGACGTGCGCCGACTCCGGCCTCGGGGACGACCCGGAGGACGCGGAGCAGGGTGCGTCGGGTGCCCACGATGGAATTCCGTCAGGAGAGACGGGTCCAAAATGTCTCTCCTCGGCACCCAGCACCGCTCCTCCGGACCGTACCCCTCCCACTCCACTAGATACTGGAGACCCCCCATCCGACGTCTCGAATCCAAGATGGACCTCACGGAGTACGCCGGTGCCCCCTCGATGTCCAATGGGGGCGGAGGAGTCTCCCTGATCTCACTTTCTTGGAGTGGGCCAGCTACCACCGGCCTGAGAAGGGACACATGGAACGAGGGGTTAATACTTTTATATTCAACAGGTAGTTGTAATTTATAACACACCTCGTTCAACCTTCCCAGGACTTTAAATGGCCCTACAAACCGCCGACCCAGTTTCCGACAGGGCAGGCGGAGGGGCTGGTTTCTGGTAGAGAGCCAGACTCGATCACCAGGTGCGTACACCGGTCCCTAACTGCGGTGGAGAACGGCGCTCGCCTTATGACGTCGGAGGGCCCGCTGCAGGTGGACGTGTGCAGCGTTCCAGGTCTCCTCCGAGCGCCGCGCCCACTCATCCACCGCAGGAGCCTCGATCTGGCTCTGCTGCCAAGGTGCCAGAACCGGCTGGTAACCTAACACACATTGGAAAGGGGTTAGGTTAGTGGAGGAATGGCGTAGGGAATTCTGGGCCATTTCGGCCCAGGGAACGTACCTTGCCCACTCCTCCGGCCGGTCCTGGCAGTATGTTCTAAGAAACCTACCCACATCCTGGTTCACACGTTCCACCTGCCCATTACTCTCCGGGTGGTAACCCGAGGTGAGGCTCACCGAGACCCCCAACCGCTCCATAAAGGCCCTCCAGACTCTGGAGGTAAATTGGGGACCCCGATCAGACACAATATCCTCGGGTACCCCGTAGTGCCGGAACACATGGGTGAATAGGGCTTCGGCAGTTTGCAGGGCGGTAGGAAGGCCCGGCATGGGGAGCAAACGACAGGCCTTAGAAAACCGGTCCACAACGACCAGTATAGTGGTATTCCCCTGTGAAGGAGGAAGGTCAGTAAGGAAATCCACCGAGAGGTGGGACCATGGTCGTTGTGGAACGGGCAGGGGTAGTAACTTACCCCTAGGCAGATGTCTAGGCGCCTTACACTGGGCGCACACCGAGCAGGAGGAAACATAAACCCTCACATCCCTTGCCAACGTGGGCCACCAGTACTTGGCACTAAGACAGTGCACTGTCCGGCCGATACCCGGGTGTCCAGAGGAGGGTGACGTGTGAGCCCAATAGATCAATCGATCCCGAACCTCGAGCGGAACGTACTTCCGACCCTCCGGGCACTGTGGTGGACTAGGGTCGGTGCGTAACGCCCGCTCGAGCTCAGCATCGACCTCCCACACTACCGGTGCCACCAGACACGACTCCGGCAGTATGGGAGTGGGCTCCACGGACCTCTCCTCCGTGTCATACCGCCGAGACAGCGCATCTGCCTTACCGTTCTGTGACCCAGGGATGTACGTGATCTTAAATGTAAACCGGGTCAAAAACATATTCCATCTAGCCTGCCGAGGGTTTAGCCTCCTCGCTGCCCGGATGTACTCCAGGTTACGGTGGTCCGTCAAAATGAGGAAAGGGTGTTGAGCCCCCTCAAGCCAGTGCCTCCACACCTTTAGGGCCTGTACCACGGCTAACAGCTCCCTGTCCCCTACGTCATAGTTTCGCTCCGCCGGACTGAGCTTCTTGGAATAGAAGGCACAGGGGCGGAGTTTAGGTGGCGCGCCTGACCGTTGTGAAAGCACGGCTCCAATACCGGCCTCAGACGCGTCCACCTCTACCTGAAATGGTAAAGAGGGATCCGGATGCGCCAGCACTGGAGCCGAGGTAAACAGGTCCTTCAGCCTCCCAAATGCCCTGTCCGCCTCGGCAGACCACTGCAGACGCACCGGACCCCCCTTCAAGAGAGACGTGATGGGAGCTGCCACCTGTCCAAAACCCCGGATAAACCTCCGGTAGTAATTCGCAAACCCCAAAAACTGCTGCACCTCCTTCACAGTGGTTGGTGTTTGCCAATTACGCACAGCTGACACCCGGTCTACCTCCATCTTCACCCCTGACGCAGACAACAGATACCCCAAAAAGGAGACCGACTCCTGGAAAAACAGACACTTCTCTGCCTTAACATACAGGTCGTGCTCCACCAGCCTCCGCAACACTCTGCGCACCAGGGCCACATGCTCGACACGGGTAGGCGAGTACACGAGAATGTCATCTATGTACACCACGACCCCCTGCCCCTGCATGTCCCTGAAGATCTCATCCACGAATGATTGGAAAACTGACGGAGCGTTCATCAACCCGTATGTCATGACAAGTTACTCGTAATGGCCCGAGGTGGTACTAAAGGCTGTCTTCCATTCATCGCCCTCCCTGATGCGCACCAAGTTGTACGCGCTCCTGAGATCTAATTTAGTGAAGAAACGCGCCCCATGCAAGGACTCAGTCATGGTCGCAATCAGCGGGAGTGGATAACTGTACTTCACCGTGATCTGATTGAGACCACGGTAATCGATGCACGGGCGTAAACCCCCATCCTTCTTCTTCACAAAAAAGAAACTCGAGGACGCAGGGGAAGTGGAAGGCCGTATGTATCCTTGTCTCAGAGATTCGTCTATGTAAGTTTCCATAGCTTTCTTCTCCTCCTGAGACAGAGGATACACATGGCTCCGTGGGAGCGCAGCTCCTGCCTGGAGGTCTATCACACAATCTCCCTGCCTATGGGGCGGCAACCGCGTCGCCCTCGACTTACTAAACGCGATGGCCAAATCCCCATACTCAGGGGGAACGTGCAATGCGGGCACCTGGTTTGGACTCTCCACCGAGGTAGCCCCTACGGAAATGCCCAAACATCAACCCACACACTGGGCAGACCACTCCATCAGAGCCCTCTCCTGCCACGAAATAAATGGGTTATGGGTACTCAACCAGGGCATGCCCAGCACCACCGGATACGCAGGAGAGTCAATCAGAAATAGCTGAATCATCTCCTGATGACCCCCCTGCGCACACATCCTAAGTGGCGCAGTGACCTCCCTGATCAAGCCCGCACCCAACGGACGGCTATCTAGGGCATGAACGGGGAAAGGGACATCAACAGGAAGAAGGGGAATCCCTAAGGCTAAACAAAACTTCTTATCAACAAAATTCCCAGCCGCGCCTGAATCTACCAGCGCCTTATGCTGGGAATGAGGTGCTACCTGTGGAAAACTCACAGGTATACAAAAATGTGCAACAGAGAGCTCTGGGTGAGTGGGGCGCCTACTCACCTGGAAGGAATCCCCAGTGCGGGACCTGTCGTCCTCTCCCCTAGGAGGCCATCCCCAGCACCTAGCCGCGGTGTGTCCTCCCCGACCACAGTTGGTGCAGGGGATGGACCCCCTAGTAAGCCGACCCCTCCTCTCTCTAGCGCCAGCGCCCCCGAGCTCCATGGGACACGGCTCGGAGGCGCTGGAGGGTGAAATGGACGGACCCCCCTCGGGACGTCCGCGGGTAGCTAGTAGGTTATCCAGCCTGATGGACATGTCGACCAACTGGTCGAACGAGAGGCTGGTGTCCCTACAAGCCAGCTCCCGACGGACGTCCTCTCGTAGACTACATCTGTAGTGATCGACGAGAGCCCGATCATTCCACCCTGCATCTGCCGCTAGAGTACGGAATTCGAGGGCGAACTCTTGGGCACTCCTCCTCCCCTGCCGGAGGAAGACCAGACGCTCCCCCGCCGCTTTCCCCTCCGGGGGATGGTCAAACACCGCCCTGAAGCGGCGGGAGAACTCGTCGTACGTGATGGTGTCCGCGTCGATCCTCCTCCACTCCGCGTTGGCCCATTCCAATGCCTTCCCGGAAAGGCAGGAGATCAGGGCGGACACGCTCTCATGTCCCGAGGGCGCCGGGTGCACGGTGGCCAGGTACAGCTCCACCTGGAGAAGGAATCCCTGACACCTGGCCGCGGTTCCATCGTAGGCCTTCGGGAGCGAGAGTCGGACTCCTCGGGATTCCGGTGCGGGAATGGGCGGCCTGGCCGATGGTGCTGGCAGGGAGGGTGGTGGTGGAGGCGTTCCCCAGCCTCGGATGGTGGTGATCACCTCCTGCAGTGCGGTCCCCATCTGCAGGATCTGGTCCCGTTGTTCCCGAACCTGGTCCTCCAGCGTCGTCTGGGCTGCTGCGGCTCCTGCTGATTCCATTATTGGTGTGTTATTCTGTCACGCGTGCTGTAGGTGGGTGGAGTGGTGGAATCAAACGCAGAACAACCGAAGGATAGTCCAAACAACTTTAGTTAACCTCCAAACAGGAAAAATAACAACACTTGCCCGAAGGCAAAAATACGCACGAAGGCGAAATAGCAACAAGCGCACTAACAGGTGCGTAACGCTCCAACGCAGTGGAGGAAAGCTCAACCGAGCGAAAGGGCGAAAATAAGCCAAACACACGACAGACAAAAATCAATAACACACAACACCTGACAAACACAACGAGAACTAAATAGGACACTAATGACACTAAATGATAACAGGTGTGACAACAATCAGACAAAAGCAAACGAACATGAAACATACAACGGTGGCAGCTAGTATTCCGGAGACAACGAACGCCGAAGCCGGCCCGAACAAGGGAGAGAGGCAGCCTCGGCCGAAACCGTGACACGGTCGGAGTCATTAAAACTAGTTTATATACCCTTAGGTCGGAGTCATTAAAACTAGTTTACATACCCTTAGGTCAGAGTCATTAAAACTAGTTTACATACCCTTAGGTCAGAGTCATTAAAACTAGTTTACATACCCTTAGGTCAGAGTCATTAAAACTAGTTTACATACCCTTAGGTCGGAGTCATTAAAACTAGTTTTTCAACCACTCCACAAATTTCTAGTTAACAAACTATAGTTTTGGCAAGTCGGTTAGGACATCTACTTTGTGCATGACACAAGTAATCTTTCCAACAATTGTTTACAGACAGATTATTTCACTTATATTTCACCGTATCACAATTCCAGTGGGTCAGAAGTTTACATACACTAAGTTGACTGTGCCTTTAAACAGCTTGGAAAATTCCAGGAAATGATGTCATGGCTTTAGAAGCTTCTGATAGGCTAATGGACATCATTTGAGTCAATTGGAGGTGTACCTGTGGATGTATGTCACGATCGTCAGGAACAGATGAGGACCAAGGCGCAGCGTTGCAGGCAAACATACTCTTTATTTAGCGTCAAATGACCAAAACAACAAAACGATATCGTGACAGTTCACGGTCTAACACAAACCGACTAGAAACAAGATCCCACCACTACTGTGGGAACACAGCCTGTTTAAATATGGCTCCCAATCAGAGACAACCAGCAACACCTGACACTCGTTGCCTCTGATTGGGAGCCACTCTGGCCAACATAGAAATAGCACCCATAGAAACAAAACACATTGATCTACACACCCTGGCTCAACATAACAGTGTCCCCAGAGCCAGGGCGTGACAATGTATTTCAAGGCCTACCTTCAAACTCAGTGCCTCTTTGCTTGACATCATGGGAAAATCAAAAGAAATCAGCCAAGACCTCAGGAAAAAAAATTGTAGACCTCCACAAGTTTGATTCATCCTTGGGAGCAATTTCCAAACGCCTGAAGGTACCACGTTCATCTGTACAAACAAACAATAGTACGCAACTATAAACACCATGGGACCACATAGCCGTCATACCGCTCAGGAAGGAGACGCGTTCTGTCTCCTAGAGATGAACGTACTTTGGTGCGAAAAGTGCAAATCAATCCCAGAACAACAGCAAAGGACCTTGTGAAGATGCTGGAGGAAACAGGTACAAAAATATCTATATCCACAGTAAAACAAGTCCTATATCGACATAACCTGAAAGGCTGCTCAGCAAGGAAGAAGCCTCTGCTCCAAAACCGCCATAAAAATGCCAGACTACGGTTTGCAACTGCACATGGGGACAAAGATCGTACTTTTTGGAGAAATGTCCTCTGGTCTGATGAAATAAAAATATAGAACTGTTTGGCCATAATGACCATCGTTATGTTTGGAGGAAAAAGGGGAAGGCTTGCAAGCCGAAGAACACCATCCCAACCGTGAAGCACGGTGGTGGCAGCATCATGCTGTGGGGGTGCTTTGCTGCAGGAGGGCTGGTGCACTTCACAAAATAGATGGCATCATGAGGAAGGAAAATTATGTGGATATATTGAAGCATCATGTCACGAATTCAGAAGGCTGCTCCTCCTCCTTGCTCGGGCGTTCGTCTTCACCGGAGTACTAGCTGCTACCGATCTATGTTTCTGTGTTCTACTTGTTTTGTCTTTATTGCACACACCTTGTTCCAATGTACGTTAATTTGTTTCCCTATTTTACCCTCTGGTTCTCTCATGGTGTTGTGCGTGATTGTTCGTTGTCTTGTTGTCATTTGCTTTGTGAGTCGGTATTTTCTTCCCTGCGTGGAGGATATGTTTATTTACTTGTGATACGTCATTGACCAAGTTCTGTGTCCTGCACCTGACTCCGTCCTACCGCTACACACTGACATCATGAGGAAGGAAAATTATGTGGATATATTGAAGCAACATCTCAAGACATCAGTCAGGAAGTTAAAGCTTGGTCGCAAATGAGTCTTCCAAATGGACAATGACCCCAAGCATACTTCCAAAGTTGTGGAAAAATGGCTTAAGGACAACACAGTCAAGGTATTGGAGTGGCCATCACAAAGCCCTGACCTCAATCCTATAGAAAATGTGTGGGCAGAACTGAAAAAGCGTGTGCGAGCAAGGAGGCCTACAAACCTGACTCCGTTACACCAGCTCTGTCAGGAGGAATGGGCCAAAATTCACCCAACTTATTGTGGGAAGCTTGTGGAAGGCTACCCGAAACGTTTGACCCAAGTTAAACAATTTAAAGGCAATGCTACCAAATACTAATTGAGTGAATGTAAACTTTCTGACCCACTGGGAATGTGATGAAATAAATAAAAGCTGAAATAAATCATTCTCTCTACTATTATTCTGACATTTCACATTCTTAAAAATAAAGTGGTGATCCTAACTGACCTAAGACAGGTCATTTTTACTAGGATTAAATGTCAGGAATTGTGAAAAACTGAGTTTAAATGTATTTGGCTAAGGTGTATGTAAACCTCCGACTTCTACTGTAGGTAGATAAGGTATTTCAGTTTTTAATTTTTAATACATGTGCAAATATTTCTAAAGACCTGTTTTCGCTTTGTCATGATGGATATTGTGTATAGATTGATGAGGAGTATATATATATATATATACACTACCAGTCAAAAGTTTGGACACATGTCAGATGAACCGATGTGGATGTGGTGGAGGAGTCAGGCGCAGGACACAGAGGCTTCGTCCAACAGAGTTTACTAGTCAAAAGTGCAAAATACAATACACGGCCTCGAAAACAAACAGAGGCGAGTGAATACGTAAACCATGCGTAAACACTAAACAAACAAACAGAGCGTCAACACGCAGCTCCGAAATACAGGCAGACAACAACACACAATCTAACCAATACAAAACAGGGAACTTATAGGACACGTAATCAGAACACAAACAGACACAGGTGTACAAGACAGACCAAAGCAATCACACCACGAAACATTCAACGGTGGCAGCTAGTACTCCGGGGACGGCGAACGCCGAAGCCTGCCCGAACCAGGAGGAGGAGCAGTCTCGGCCGAAACCGTGACAACACACCTACTCATTCAAGGGGTTTTCTTTATTTTTACTATTTTCTACATTGTAGAATAATAGTGAAGACATCAAAACTATGAAATAACACATATGGAATCATGTAGTAACCAAAAAAGTGTTAAACAAATCAAAATATATTTTATATTTGAGATTCTTCAAATAGCCACCCTTTGCCTTGATGACAGCTTTGCACACTCTTGGCATTCTCCTGGAATGCTTTTCCAACAGTCTTGAAGGAGTTCCCACATATGCTGAGCACTTGTTGGCTGCTTTTCCTTCACTCTGTGGTCCAACTCATCCCAAACCATCTCAATTTGGTTGAGGTCGGGGGATTGTGGAGGCCAGGTCATCTGATGCAGCACTCCATCACTCTCCTTCTTGGTAAAATAGCCCTTACACAGCCTGGAGGTGTGTTGGGGTCATTGTCCTGTTGAAAAACAAATGATAGTCCCACTAAGCCCAAACCAGATGGGATGGCGTATCACTGCAGAATGCTGTGGTAGCCATGCTGGTTAAGTGTGCCTT
>NW_028161012.1:7500-55642 GCF_964263955.1 Coregonus lavaretus | reverse complement strand
TTCCATAAGCTTCCCACAATACGTTGGGTGAATTTTCCTGACAGAGCTGGTGTAACTGAGTCAGGTTTGTAGGCCTCCTTGCTCGCACACGCTTTTTCAGTTCTGCCCAAAAATGTTCTATAGGATTGAGGTCAGGGCTTTGTGATGGCCACACCAATACTTTGACTTTGTTGTCCTTAAGCCATTTTGCCACAACTTTGGAAGTATGCTTGGGGTCATTGTCCATTTGGAAGACCCATTTGTGACCCAGCTTTAACTTCCTGACTTGCTTCAATATATCCACATAATTTTCCTTCCTCATGATGCCATCTATTCTGTGAAGTGCACCAGTCCCTCCTGCAGCAAAGCACCCCCACAGCATGATGCTGCCACCCCAATGCTTCACGGTTGGGATGGTGTTCTTCGGCTTGCAAGCAACCCCCTTTCTCCTCCAAACATAACGATGGTCATTATGGCCAAACAGTTCTATTTTTGTTTCATCAGACCAGAGGACATTTCTCCAAAAAGTATGATCTTTGTCCCCATGTGCAGTTGCAAACCGTAGTCTTGCTTTTTTATGGCGGTTTTGGAGCAGTAGCTTCTTCCTTGCTGAGCGGCCTTTCAGGTTATGTCGATATAGGACTTGTTTTACTGTGGATATAGATACTTTTGTACCTGTTTCCTCCAGCATCTTCACAAGGTCCTTTGCTGTTGTTCTGGGATTGATTTGCACTTTTCGCACCAAAGTACGTTCATCTCCAGGAGACAGAACGCGTCTCCTTCCTGAGCGGTATGACGGCTGCGTGGTCCCATGGTGTTTATACTTGCGTACTATTGTTTGTACAGATGAACGTGGTACCTTCAGGCGTTTGGAAATTGCTCCCAAGGATGAACCATACTTGTGGAGGTCTACAATTATTTTCTGAGGTCTTGGCTGATTTCTTTGGATTTTCCAATGATGTCAAGCAAAGAGGCACTGAGTTTGAAGGTAGGCCTTGAAATACATCCACAGGTACACCTCCAATTGACTCAAATGATGTCAATTATAATAATATGCCATTTAGCAGACGCTTTTATCCAAAGCGACTTACAGTCATGCGTGCATACATTTTTTTTGTGTATGGGTAGTCCCGGGGATCGAACCCACTACCTTGGCGTTACAAGCACCGTGCTCTACCAGCTGAGCTACAGAGGACTACAATTAGCCTATCAGAAGCTTCTAAAGCCATTACATCATTTTCTGGAATTTTCCAAGCTGTTTAAAGACACAGTCAACTTAGTGTATGTAAACTTCTGACCCACTGGAATTGTGATACAGTGAATTATAAGTGAAATAATCTGTCTATAAACAATTGTTGGAAAAATTACTTGTGTCATGCACAAAGTAGATGTCCTAACCGACTTGCCAAAACTATAGTTTGTTAACAAGAAATTTGTGGAGTGGTTGAAAAATGAGTTTTAATGACTCCAACCTAAGTGTATGTAAACTTCCGACTTCAACTGTATATATATATATATATAACGGGTATAAAGACTGAGGGGGCCCCAGACTGAGGGGGCCCCAGACTGAGGGGGCCCCAGACTGAGGGGGCTCCAGACTGAGGGGGCCCCAGACTGAGGGGGCCCCAGACTGAGGGGGCTCCAGACTGAGGGGGCTCCAGGTGGAGGGGGCCCCAGACTGAGGGGGCTCCAGACTGAGGGGGCCCCAGACTGAGGGGGCCCCAGACTGAGGGGGCTCCAGACTGAGGGGGCTCCAGGTGGAGGGGGCTCCAGACTGAGGGGGCTCCAGGTGGAGGGGGCCCCAGACTGAGGGGGCTCCAGGTGGAGGGGGCTCCAGACTGAGGGGGCCCCAGACTGAGGGGGCTCCAGACTGAGGGGGCTCCAGGTGGAGGGGGCTCCAGACTAAGGGGGCCCCAGACTGAGGGGGCTCCAGGTGGAGGGGGCTCCAGGTGGAGGGGGCCCCAGACTGAGGGGGCTCCAGACTGAGGGGGCTCCAGGTGGAGGGGGCTCCAGACTAAGGGGGCCCCAGACTGAGGGGGCTCCAGGTGGAGGGGGCTCCAGACTAAGGGGGCCCCAGACTGAGGGGGCTCCAGGTGGAGGGGGCTCCAGACTGAGGGGGCTCCAGGTGGAGGGGGCTCCAGACTGAGGGGGCTCCAGGTGGAGGGGGCTCCAGACTGAGGGGGCCCCAGACTGAGGGGGCTCCAGACTGAGGGGGCTCCAGACTGAGGGGGCTCCAGACTGAGGGGGCCCCAGACTGAGGGGGCTCCAGACTGAGGGGGCTCCAGACTGAGGGGCCCCCAGGTGGAAGTTAGATAAAGAAGCCTGAAGGAATAGCAGGAGGGTTTAAGTCTGGTTTTCTGCCTATCTGTTCAGAATTCTTCCTTTAATTTAATATAAAATACTGAAATAAAACTATTACTGTGTAATGCATCTTTGTGAAGCAAACAATTTAATTTATACCCAAATACTGGACATGCATTGACATGCATTGACATAGGACATTTGGGGTCACTTGGGCCATCACTGCTATGCTCTATAATTTGTATAAAGTAGCCCCCTAAAAAATGTATTCCAAAACAAATCCACCCTTAACCTCTCAATGCTGGGTCAGTGATACACCTGTTTCAGACCAGGTGCTGTTGCTTTGGAACAGGTGTACTATTGCAGCTGTACTACAGAAAGTTAATGTAATATGCTGAGACTTCATACAACCAGTATCTTTATTAGGACACTGTCTACTGTGGCAACTGCTTGTTTTTGTCACCTTGTACAGTAGTACATATTAGGACATCAAGATGTGTGATCATCATTGGGGCGGCAGGTAGCTTAGTGGTTAAGAGCGTTGTGCCAGTAACCGAAAGGTCGCTGGTTCTAATCCCCTAGCCGACTAGGTGAAAAATCTGCCGATGTGCCCTTGAGCAAGGCACTTAACCCTAGTTGCTCTGGAAAAGAGCGTCTTTTAAATGACTCAAATGTAAACATCAAATGTAATTAATACTATTAAAGTGTGCTGAACGTACTGAGTCCTGAAGCCCTGTAGAACATCGCCACCCTGTGGCTGACCACTGAAAGGCGTTTGATGTGGCGACCTGTCGTTTACACAACTTTCTTTCTCTGTGTCACCAGCCTGGTTCGAATAAGGCAGAGAAGTTTGACTATGTAAGTAGATAGACTTAATGTGTGTCATCATTCAAATGTATTCATATACAATGATACGTTACATTACAATACATTACTATACAATATCTGTCATCCTCAGATGATGGATTTTATCAAGAAGATGGCTGGTCGAGAGTACGTGGGGTTCAGCAATGCCACGTGAGTTTTAGCTAATGTCTTCCTTTTCTAAAGCTGAGTTCTCTCTGTTTGTTACATTATTGATGTGATGTGATGGACTCTCTTTGTCTCTCTGTTTCTCAGGTTCCAGTCTGAAAAAGAAACAGGCGACAGAAATTTTGCAATTGGATACTACCTCAAAGAGAAGAAGGTCAGTGAGGGACAGTGGCAATGGGAACATTTGAATTACAGTGGTTCTGGGACACACCTCCTGATAACTTTGTAGCTACTACTCAGGCCAGGAGTTTTGTGCACCAGAAATATATTGATCACTCAGTGTGTGATGGTTATGTGATATTCATGTGTGAGATCATCTGTACCTGTATGAAATATTGATCATAGGAACTGATTTCCATCTGCAGTGTTTTCCTACTGGGGCAGAAATGATTGATGCGCTGGACTTCTATTTCCAGGTAAACTACACTTCCTCATATACACAATCACACTGTGATAAAGTTGATGTGGTTTTGCTATTTCTGGTAATGCATCATAATGATGATTTGTTACTCGACATTATAATAAAGTATTACCCTATGTATTTACAGTGCATATGAGTCCCAGACACTGGGGCAGTTTCCCGGACACAAATTTGTCTTAGTCCTCACTAAAAAGCAATTTCAATGGTGAATCTCCGTAGACCATGCTTCTTAGTCCAAGACTAGGCTTAATTTGTGTCTGGGAAACGGAGCCTACGTGTTTCTCCCTATATAATTGTTTTAGTAAATAAATGATTTCCTTTCAGCTGTGTTCCATAGAGGTCACCTGCGAGTCTGGAAGTGTCCCCTATATCATTGTTTTAGTAAATAAATGATTTCCATTCAGCTGTGTTCCATATAGGTCACCTGCGAGTCTGGAAGTGTCCCCTATATCATTGTTTTAGTAAATAAATGATTTCCTTTCAGCTGTGTTCCATAGAGGTCACCTGCGAGTCTGGAAGTGTCCCCTATATCATTGTTTTAGTAAATAAATGATTTCCTTTCAGCTGTGTTCCATAGAGGTCACCTGCGAGTCTGGAAGTGTCCGCTATATAATTGTTTTAGTAAATAAATGATTTCCTTTCAGCTGTGTTCCATAGAGGTCACCTGCGAATCTGGAAGCGTCATGGCGGCCACGCTGGCCCACGGGGGAATCTGCCCAATCACCGGCGAGCGCGTCCTGAGTGCCGAGGCTGTAAGGAACACCCTGAGTCTCATGCACTCCTGCGGCATGTACGACTTCTCTGGACAGATGGCCTTCCATGTAAGTCATACAGTAGTCATACAGTAGTCATACAGTAGTTATACAGTAGTTATACAGTAGTCATACAGTAGTCATACAGTAGTTATACAGTAGTCATACAGTGGTTATACAGTGGTTATACAGTAGTTATACAGTAGTTATACAGTAGTCATACAGTGGTTATACAGTAGTTATACAGTAGTTATACAGTTGTTATACAGTAGTCATACAGTAGTCATACAGTGGTTATACAGTAGTCATACAGTAGTTATACAGTAGTTATACAGTAGTCGTACAGTAGTCATACAGTAGTTATACAGTTGTTATACAGTAGTTGTACAGTAGTTGTACAGTAGTCATACAGTAGTTATACAGTTATACAGTAGTCATACAGTAGTTATACAGTAGTTATACAGTAGTCATACAGTAGTTATACAGTAGTCATGCAGTAGTCATTCAGTTGTTATACAGTAGTCATACAGTAGTCATACAGTAGTTATACAGTAGTTATACAGTAGTCATATAGTAGTCATACAGTAGTCATTCAGTTGTTATACAGTAGTTATACAGTAGAGTAGAGGTCACCTGCGAGTCTGGAAGCGTCATGGCGGCCACGCTGGCCCACGGGGGAATCTGCCCAATCACCGGCGAGCGCGTCCTGAGTGCCGAGGCTGTAAGGAACACCCTGAGTCTCATGCACTCCTGCGGCATGTACGACTTCTCTGGACAGATGGCCTTCCATGTAAGTCATACAGTAGTCATACAGTAGTTATACAGTGGTTATACAGTAGTCATACAGTAGTCATACAGTAGTTATACAGTAGTCATACAGTAGTCATACAGTAGTTATACAGTAGTCATGCAGTAGTCATTCAGTTGTTATACAGTACTTATACAGTAGTCATGCAGTAGTCATACAGTAGTCATACAGTAGTCATACAGTAGTTATACAGTAGTCATACAGTTGTTATACAGTAGTCATACAGTAGTCATACAGTTGTTATACAGTAGTCATACAGTAGTCATACAGTAGTCATGCAGTGGTTTTGCAGTAGTCATACAGTAGTTATACAGTAGTCATACAGTAGTCATACAGTAGTTATACAGTAGTCATACAGTGGTTATACAGTGGTTATACAGTAGTTATACAGTAGTTATACAGTAGTCATACAGTGGTTATACAGTAGTCATACAGTAGTTATACAGTAGTCGTACAGTAGTTATACAGTAGTCATACAGTAGTTATACAGTTGTTATACAGTAGTCATACAGTAGTCATACAGTGGTTATACAGTAGTCATACAGTTGTTATACAGTAGTTATACAGTAGTTATACAGTAGTTATACAGTAGTTGTACAGTAGTTGTACAGTAGTCATACAGTAGTCATACAGTAGTTATACAGTTATACAGTAGTCATACAGTAGTTATACAGTAGTCATACAGTAGTCATACAGTAGTTATACAGTAGTCATACAGTAGTTATACAGTAGTCATACAGTAGTTATACAGTAGTTATACAGTAGTCATATAGTAGTCATACAGTAGTCATTCAGTTGTTATACAGTAGTCATACAGTAGTCATACAGTAGTTGTACAGTAGTCATACGGTAGTTATACAGTAGTCGTACAGTAGTCATACAGTTGTTATACAGTTGTTATACAGTAGTCATACAGTAGTTATACAGTAGTCATACAGTTGTTATACAGTAGTCATACAGGAGTTATACAGTAGTCAAATAGTAGTCATACAGTAGTCATTCAGTTGTTATACAGTAGTCATACAGTAGTCATACAGTAGTTGTACAGTAGTCATACAGTAGTTATACAGTAGTCGTACAGTAGTCATACAGTTGTTATACAGTTGTTATACAGTAGTCATACAGTGGTTATACAGTAGTCATACAGTAGTCATACAGTTGTTATACAGTAGTCATACAGTAGTCGTACAGTAGTTATACAGTAGTCATACAGTTGTTATACAGTAGTCATACAGTAGTTATACAGTTGTTATACAGTTGTTATACAGTAGTCATACAGTAGTTATACAGTTGTTATACAATTGTTATACAGTGTTCATACCGTAGTCATACAGTGGTCATACAGTAGTTATACAGTAGTCATACAGTTGTTATACAGTAGTCATACAGTAGTCGTACAGTAGTTATACAGTAGTCATACAGTAGTTACACAGTAGTCATACAGTAGTTATACAGTTGTTATACAGTAGTCATACAGTAGTCATATAGTAGTTATACAGTAGTCATACAGTAGTTATACAGTAGTCATACAGTAGTTATACAGTAGTCATACAGTAGTCATACAGTAGTCATTCAGTTGTTATACAGTAGTCATATAGTAGTTATACAGTAGTCATACAGTAGTCATTCAGTTGTTAGACGGTGGTTATACAGTAGTCATACAGTAGTCATTCAGTTGTTATACAGTAGTTATACAGTAGTCATACAGTAGTTATACAGTAGTTATGCAGTAGTCATACAGTAGTTATACAGTAGTCATACAGTAGTCATACAGTAGTTATACAGTGGTCATACAGTAGTCATACAGTTGTTATACAGTAGTCATACAGTAGTTATACAGTAGTCATACAGTAGTTATACAGTTGTTATACAGTAGTCATACAGTAGTCATACAGTAGTCATACAGTAGTTGAACAGTAGTTATACAGTTGTTATACAGTAGTCATACAGTTGTTATACAGTTGTCATACAGTAGTCATTCAGTTGTTATACAGTAGTTATACAGTAGTCATACGGTTGTTATACAGTAGTCATACAGTAGTCATTCAGTTGATATACAGTAGTCATTCAGTGGTCATACAGTAGTTATACAGTAGTCATACAGTAGTTATACAGTAGTCATACAGTAGTCATACAGTAGTTATACAGTAGTTATACAGTAGTCATACAGTTGTTATACAGTAGTCATACAGTAGTCATACAGTAGTTATACAGTAGTCATACAGTTGTTATACAGTTGTCATACAGTAGTCATTCAGTTGTTATACAGTAGTCATACAGTAGTTATACAGTAGTCATACAGTAGTCATACAGTAGTTATACAGTAGTCATTCAGTTGTTATACAGTTGTTATACAGTAGTTATACAGTAGTCATACAGTGGTCATACAGGTGTCATACAGTAGTCATTCAGTTGTTATACAGTATTTATACAGTAGTCATACAGTGGTCATACAGTTGTTATACAGTTGTTATACAGCAGTTATACAGTAGTCATACAGTGGTCATACAGTAGTTATACAGTAGTCATACAGTAGTCATTCAGTTGTTATATAGTAGTCATACAGTAGTCATGCAGTAGTCATTCAGTAGTCATTCAGTTGCTATACAGTAGTTATACAGTAGTCATACAGTTGTTATACAGTAGTCATTCAGTTGTTATACATCAGTTATACAGTAGTCATACAGTGGTCATACAGTAGTTATACAGTAGTCATACAGTAGTCATACAGTAGTCATTCAGTTGTTATACAGTAGTCATACAATAGTCATACAGTATTTATACGGTAGTCATACAGTAGTCATGCAGTAGTCATTCAGTAGTCATTTGGTTGCTATACAGTAGTTATACAGTAGTCATACAGTAGTCGTACAGTAGTTATACAGTGGTTATACAGTAGTCATGCAGTAGTTATACAGTAGTCATACAGTAGTCATACAGTAGTTATACAGTAGTTATACAGTGGTCATGCAGTAGTTATACAGTAGTCATACAGTAGTTATACAGTAGTTATTCAGTTGTTATACAGTAGTCATACAGTAGTCATACAGTAGTTATACAGTAGTCATACAGTAGTCATGCAGTAGTCATACAGTGGTTATACAGTAGTCATGCAGTAGTTATACAGTAGTCATACAGTAGTTGTACAGTAGTCATACAGTAGTTATACAGTAGTCATACAGTAGTCATACAGTAGTTGTACAGTAGTCATACAGTTGTTATACAGTAGTCATTCAGTTGTTATACATCAGTTATACAGTAGTCATACAGTGGTCATACAGTAGTTATACAGTAGTCATACAGTAGTCATACAGTAGTCATTCAGTTGTTATACAGTAGTCATACAATAGTCATACAGTATTTATACAGTAGTCATGCAGTAGTCATTCAGTAGTCATTTAGTTGCTATGAAGTAGTTATACAGTAATCATACAGTAGTCATACAGTAGTCATTCAGTAGTTATACAGTAGTTATACAGTAGTCATACAGTAGTCATACAGTAGTCATACAGGGGTCATGCAGTAATTATACAGTAGTCATACAGTAGTTATACAGTAGTTATTCAGTTGTTATACAGTAGTCATACAGTAGTTATACAGTAGTCATGCAGTAGTTATACAGTGGTTATACAGTAGTCATGCAGTGGTTATACAGTAGTCATACAGTAGTTATACAGTAGTCATACAGTAGTCATACAGTAGTTGTACAGTAGTCATACAGTGGTTATACAGTAGTCACACAGTAGTTATACAGTAGTTATACAGTAGTCATGCGGTAGTCATACAGTAGTTATACAGTAGTCATACAGTAGTTATACAGTAGTCATACAGTAGTCATACAGTGGTTATACAGTAGTCATACAGTAGTCGTACAGTAGTCATACAGTAGTTATACAGTAGTTATACAGTAGTCATACAGTTGTTATACAGTAGTCATACAGTAGTCATACAGTAGTCATACAGTAGTTATACAGTAGTCATACAGTAGTTATACAATAGTCATACAGTAGTTATACAGTGGTCATACAGTAGTCATACAGTAGTTATACAATAGTCATACAGTAGTTATACAGTACTTACACAATGGCGCCGGAGGGGATGGCTGCCGTTTTACGGGTTCCTGACCAACTGTGCTATTTTGTGTGTTTTTTCGCGTTGTTTGTAACTTATTTTGTACATAATGTTGCTGATACCGTCTCTTATGTCCGAAAATAGCTTCTGGATATCAGAGCAGCAATTACTCACCTCGAACTGGACAAAGATTTTTTCTTTAATGAGTCTGACGCGACGGAAATACTGTTTCTCCGAGACCAGGCCAAAATCCCCGTCATTCGCGTGAAGAAAAGACGGAGGTACAGGAGGCGGAGATCGGGGTGCCTTGTGAGAATTAGTTGGCGAGTGGGTAACCCGCCTCTTTCATTCGTTCTATTGGCCAACGTGCAATCACTGGAGAATAAACTGGATGAGCTCCGTTCGAGACTATCCTACCAACGGGTCATTAAAAGCTGTAATATCTGGCCTCCCGAGTGGCGCAGCGGTCTAAGGCACTGCAGTGCTTGAGGCGTCACTACAGATCCGGGTTCGATCCCGGGCTGTGACGCAGCCGGCCGCGATCCGGGAGACCCATGAGGCAACACACAATTGGCCCAGCGTCGTCCGGGTTAGGGGAGGGTTTGGCTGGCCATCGCGCTCTAGCGACTGCTGTGGCGGGCCGGGCGCATGCACGCTGAAACGGTCGCCAGTTGGACGGTATTTCCTCCGACACATTGGTTCGGCTGGCTTCCGGGTTAAGCAAGCAGGGTGTCAAGAAGCAGTGCGGCTTGGCAGGGTCGTGTTTCAGAGGACGCATGGCTCTCGACCTTTGCCTCTCCCGAGTCCATACGGGAGTTGCAGCGATGGGACAAGACTGTAACTACCAATTTGGATATCACGAAAAAAGAAAAAGAAAAACTGTAATATCTTATGTTTCACCGAGTCGTGGCTGAACGACGACACGGATAATATACAGTTGGCTGGGTTATCCATGCATCAGCAGGACAGAGAAGCTACGTCTGGTAAGACGAGGGGTGGGGGTGTGTGTCTATTTGTCAATAACAGCTGGTGCACGATGTCTAATATTAAGGAAGTCTCGAGGTATTGCTCGCCTGAGGTAGAGTACCTCATGATAAGCTGTAGACCACACTATTTACCAAGATTGTTTTCATCTATATTTTTCATAGCCGTCTATTTACCACCACAAACCGATGCTGGCACTAAGACCGCACTCAACGAGCTGTATAAGGCCATAAGCAAACAAGATAATGCTCATCCTGAAGCGGCGTTCCTATTGGCCGGGGACTGCAGGCAAACTTGCAGGCAAAATTAAATCAGTTTTACCTCATTTCTACCAGAATGTCACATGTGCAACCAGAGGAAAAAAAAACTCTAGACCACCTTTACTCCACACACAGAGATGCATACAAAGCTCTCCCTCGCCCTCCATTTGGAAAATCTGACCATAATTCTATCCTCCTGATTCCTGCTTACAAGCAAAAACAAAAGCAGGAAGTACCAGTGACTCACTTAATACGGAAGTGGTCAGATGACGCGGATGCTACGCTACAGAACTGTTTTTGCTAGCACAGACTGGAATATGTTCCAGGATTCATCCAATAGCATTAAGGAGTATACCACCTCAGGCACCAGCTTCATCGATAAGTGCATCGACGACGTCGTCCCTACAGTGACCGTACGTACAGTACCAGTCCAAAGTTTGGACACACCTACTCATTCCAGGGTTTTTCTTAATTTTTACTATTTTCTACAATGTAAAATCCCACTAAGCCCAAACCAGATGGGATGGCGTATCGCTGTAGAATGCTATGGTAGGCATGCTGGTTAAGTGTGCCTTGAATTCTAAATAAATCACAGACAGTGTCACCAGCAAAGCACCCCCACACCATCACACCTCCTCCTCCATGCTTTACGGTGGGAAATACAAATGCGGAGATCATCCGTTCACCAACACCGCGTCTCACAAAGACACGGCGGTTTGAATTTTCACCGGTCTGATGTCCATTGCTCGTATTTCTTGGCCCAAGCAGGTCTCTTCTTCTTATTGGTGTCCTTTAGTAGTGGTTTCTTTGCAGCAATTCGACCATGAAGGCCTGATTCACACAGTCCCGTCTGAACAGTTGATGTTGAGACGTGTCTGTTACTTGAACTCTGTGAAGCATTTATTTGGGCTACATTTTCTGAGGCTGGTAACTCTAATGAACTTATCCTCTGCAGCAGAGGTAACTCTGGGTCTTCCATTCCTGTGGCGGTCCTCATGAGAGCCAGTTTTATCATAGCGCTTGATGGTTTTTGCGACTGCAGTTGAAGAAACTTTCAGAGTTCTTGAAATTTTACGTGTTGACTGACCTTCCTGTCTTAAAGTAATTATGGATTTCTCTTTGCTTATTTGAGCTGTTCTTGCCATAATATGGACTTGGTCTTTTACCAAATAGGGCTATCTTCTGTATACCCCCCCCACCTTGTCACAACACAACTGATTGGCTCAAACGCATTAAGAAGTTAATAAATTCCACAAATTAACTTTTAAGAAAGCACACCTGTTAATTGAAATGCATTGCAGGTGAGTACCTCATGAAGCTGGTCGAGAGAATGCCAAGAGTGTGCAAAGCTGTCATCAAGGCAAAGGGTGGCTTTTTCAAGAATCTCAAATATAAAATATATTTTGATTTGTTTAACACTTTTTTGGTTACTAAATGATTCCATATGTGTTATTTCATAGTTTTGATGTCTTAACTATTATTCTACAATGTAAAAAAAAAAAGTAAAAATAAAGAAAAACCCTGGAACGAGGAGGTGTGTCCAAACCTTTGACTGGAAGTGTACATATCCCAACCAGAAGCCATGGATTACAGGTAACATCCGCACCGAGCTAAAGGCTAGAGCTGCCGCTTTCAAGGAGCGGGACACTAATCCGGACGCTTATAAGAAATCCCGCTATGCCCTCAGACGAACCATCAAACAGGCAAAGCGTCAATACAGGACTAAGATTGAATCCTACTACACCGGCTCTGATGCTCGTCAGATGCGGCAGGGCTTGCAAACTACAAAGGGAAACCCAGCCGTGTGCTGCCCAGTGATGTGAGCCTACCATACGGGCTAAATGCCTTTTATGCTCGCTTCGAGGCAAGCAACATTGAAGCATGCATGAGAGCACCAGCTGTTCCGAACGACTGTGTGATCACGCTCTCCATAGCCGATGTGAGCAAGACCTTTAAACAAGTTAACATTCACAAGGCCACAGGGCCAGATGGATTACCAGGACATGTACTCAGAGCATGCGCAGAACAACTGGCAAGTGTCTTCACTGACATTTTCAACCTCTCCCTAACCGAGTCTGTAATACCTAAATGTTTAAAGCAGACCACCATAGTCCCTGTGCCCAAGAAAGCGAAGGTAACCTGCCTAAATGACTACCGCCCCGTAGCACTCACGTCGGTAGCCATCAAGTGCTTTGAAAGGCTGGTCATGGCTCACATCAAAACCATCATCCCGGAAACCCTAGACCCACTCCAATTCGCATACCGCCCCAACAGATCCACAGATGACGCAATCTCAATCGCACTCCACACTGCCCTTTCCCACCTGGACAAAAGGAACACCTATGTAAGAATGATGTTCATTGACTACAGCTCAGCGTTCAACACTATAGTGCCCACAAAGCTCCTCACTAAGTTAAGGACCATGGGACTAAACACCTCCCTATGCAACTGGATCCTGGACTTCCTGACAGGTCGCCCCCAGGTGGTAATTGTAGGCAACAACACATCTGTCACGCTGATCCTCAACATCGGGGCCCCTCAGGGGTGCTTGCTTAGCCCCCTCCTGTACTCCCTGTTCACCCACGACTGCTTGGCCAAGCACGACTCCAACACAATCTTTAAGTTTGCTGACGACACCTCGGTGGTAGGCCTGATCACCGACAACGATGAGACAGCCTATAGGGAGGAGGTCAGAGACCTGGCAGTGTGGTGCCAGGACAACAACCTCTCCCTCAACGTGAGCAAGACAATGGAGATGATCGTGAACTACAGGAAAAGGAGGACCGAACACGCCCCCATCCACATCGACGGGGCTGGTCCAAGCACACCAAGAAAGTTGTGAAGAGGGCACAACAACGCCTTTTCCCCCTCAGGATACTGAAAAGATTTGGCATGGGTCCCCAGATCCTCAAAAAGTTCTACAGCTGCACATTCGAGAGCATCCTGACTGGTTGCATCACTGGTTGTTTTTTTGTTTGTATTATCTTTTACCAGATCTAATGTGTTATATTTTCCTACATTAATTTCACACTTCCACAAACTTCAAAGTGTTTACTTTCAAATGGTATCAAGAATATGCATATCCTTGCTTCATGTCCTGAGCTACAGGCAGTTAGATTTGGGTATGTCATTTTAGGCGAAAATTGAAAAAAAGGGTCCGATCCTTAAGAGGTTAAATGCCATGTATTAATAGTCGAGTAAACCTTTTTAAACATTTATTTGCCAAATAAAGGCCACATTTCTTTTTCTCATGTTGGATGCTTTAATTGACACTTTTATCATAACCTGTATGGCCCCTGTATGGTTATTTCCCAGGTGGGCTTGCCTGCTAAGTCTGGGGTGTCAGGAGCAGTTCTATTGGTGGTCCCTAATGTCATGGGAGTCATGTGTTGGTCTCCTCCGCTAGACAAGGTTGGAAACAGTGTCCGGGGCATACACTTCTGCCAGGTAACCCATTTACATGTGATGTATGATACAATGACTGAATTACTTGTACAGAGTGAGCACTTGCTTGTACAGAGTGAGAAATGCTTGTGTGCTTCTTATGAATGTGTTTTGTCTAGGTTTTGAATGTGTTATGAAGTCCTTGTGTAGGTACCCTTTAAATAGTATTAACCATATGCAAAATGCATAATGTTTTGGCCTCCTGATAACGATCTGCTTTTCTTTATTTGACTTTCAGGAGCTGGTGTCTTCGTTTAACTTCCACAACTATGACAACCTGAGACACTTGGTCAAGAAGCAGGACCCTCGAAGGCAAGACGGGGATGATAGGGTAAGGGCTTTTGAGAGCTTTAGAAGGTAAACATACCAACAATTGAACATATTTGCTAAAACATGAATTGAGGTGGTGGTGTTGTCGTCTCCCAGTGTCCCACCCAGTCCAAGGTGTATTTATCTCTGCTATATCTGTAGAACAAGTCTGTGGTGAGCTTGATGTTTGCGGCCTACAGTGGAGATGTGTCAGCCCTCAGAAGGTAAAAGAGCAAATCAAGGAGTCTGCAGAAGGAGGGTTTATGTTTTACTTAGTTTCACCACGAAGTCACATATTGTAGATGTCACTCTCTCTCCTAGCTACTAATCCTTCACAGTAACTTAGGACTAACATGTAGAATATAGCTATAGTCTCCTATCCTGTCCTCTCAGGTTTGCTCTGTCATCGATGGACATGGAGCTGAAGGACTATGACTCTAGGACGGCTCTACACGTGGCTGCTGGCGAGGGTGAGCTTCCCTCCACTGGTGGCATTGTATCTTCAAAATGTTCTTACATGTGATGTTCTGGTGCCTCTAGGGTAATTCAGAAAGCTGATTAAGGACCTTATTACTGATGAATGTGTTTGCTTTTTTATGCCTGTGTTTTTCTTTCTGCTTGCATTTTGTATTTATATTTTGATGATGTGTATTTTCTGTCATTCAGGGCTCATCTGTATGACTCCCTGATAAAATAAAGGTTAAATAAAATAAAATGTCTTATAATGCATCATAGTGATGTTATAGATACTTATGAGTTGTTATTACAGCTTCTATCGAGTGTTATAATGCAGTAGAAGTGTATCATAAGGCATTATGTGTGTGTGCCTCATAGCAAGTGTTACCAGGCTAACGTACATATTTTGTGCTTTGTCCTCAGGCCATGTGGATGTGGTACGGTTCCTAACAGACGCCTGCAAAGTCAACCCCTTTGTGAAAGACCGGTACTGTATTATTCATTCATTCATTCATCCACCCCTCCGTCCATCTATATCAATCTCTACTGACGTTGCCTCCAACCTAACAACATCCCTTAGCTGCTGTATTCCCAGCCTCTCATGCCTTATTTCTCCATCTCCTTCCTCGTTCTGTTCTCTGTGGCCGTTGTCTTTATTGAGAGGTAGTTATTTTTTAATAACTTCTGACATCCTTCAATTAGCTTCTGTCTCATCTCTACCACCTCCCTCCAGGTGGGGCAACATTCCCCTTGATGATGCCATGCAGTTTGGCCACGGTGCCGTGGTGAAGGTCCTACAGGATTACCAGGTGGCCTGCCAGGAACAGGAGAGACTACCAGTGGCTGATACCATACCCATACCCCCCAAACTAGAGACTGTAGAAGGCATGGTGTGATCAGGGGACGTATATATATCAAGCGTCTCCCATTAAGAGTGCTGATCTACGATCAATTTTGCGGAATGAAACAGATTATTATAGACGGGGAGGACAGTATTCCTAAATCAGCACCCCTACTTGATAAATGGGCCCAGGACCATCAGGGTCCATTCATTAGGTCCCAAATGGAAGATAAGAGACCGAAACATGGAGAGACTTCCTCAAGTTGTCCAATAAAAAAAACACTCATTTTCGTTTTCTGTTGCAAATGGTAGTGTGTCCGAAGTGGCGCTCTAATTGCTATAGACCTTTAGTGCATTACTTTTGGTTAGTAGTGTGTATAGGGAATAGGGTGCCATTTAGGATACTGTGTTATTCCTCCCACCAGGACTTCTCTGGGTGCGCCCCAACAATGTCTCCTTCCTCCTGAAGTGTACACTCATACCCTACTTCCCACACATCTAAAGACGTTGGATTGGTGGAGGCATGGGCTAGTTTCTTATACCAGTCATTACCTTTCATATCAGTGAAGGGAAGGGAACAAGAGCACACTTTGGGAGGAAGGAGAGATAATTGGGACAGAGTCCCTATCTTGTATGCAGTATTTACTCCTCTCCTGTCCGTATAAACAGGAGGAGACCTGAGGGTATAGTTTTTCATTTTAGTCGACGCTAAATGTAACAAGACGATCACCTGAGACTAATGGAAATTCAATTTGACATGATGGTCCTGATCTGTTTTGTCCAATCAGAAGCATGCATGCCTTTAATGCAATCCTCTCATTGGCAGAATTAACATCTTTCATGTGCGCAGGCTACTTGAGCTTATAGCCCCGCCCTCCTTTTCAACACACACATCTCCAGGGTGGTCACTTCAGTCGTCTCTCTTCTGAACTGATGCGCGGGCAGGGCACTTCTAAACTGTAGCTAACCTCTATTCTGATGCGCGGGCAGGGCACTTCTAAACTGTAGCTGACCTCTATTCTGATGCGCGGGCAGGGCACTTCTAAACTGTAGCTAACCTCTATTCTGATGCGCGGGCAGGGCACTTCTAAACTGTAGCTAACCTCTATTCTGATGCGCGGGCAGGGCACTTCTAAACTGTAGCTAACCTCTATTCTGATGCACGGGCAGGGCACTTCTAAACTGTAGCTGACCTCTATTCTGATGCGCGGGCAGGGCACTTCTAAACTGTAGCTGACCTCTATTCTGTTAAGAAACAATAATGTTCATATTTACCATTTTTTGCTTTGATCACATCCGAAGCTATATTTTGCCATTTGCGCTGGTATTCATCTGTGTTGCCGTTCTCTCGCGTTCCGCAAATGCGAGTTGCAGTGACTTCTTCCCGATTGGAAATACTAATGCTACTTAGTGAATATTAGGAGTACAGTAATAATTCTGGCCTTGTTGGAAAGCTCACATCCCCCCCTTTAAAATGGATTCACTGAACACGATGGAAGTTAGAGGTAGCCTTATTATTCATTATTTAATGGAAAAGGCCTTGACTAAAATATTACTGAAATGACGGTGACTAAAACCAGACATAAATTATCCAGATTAAAAATGTCAAGTAGTGATGCGCGACATATGCCTCGTTTCCTGAAACAAGTCACGTATAAGGAGAAAGCTGAAGTCTTTACCTATCCATTGATTTAAATCTATCCCCTGTCTGATTCCCAGTTCGTCCATTGGATGACAGTAGGAGATCACATGACATCTCTTGGTCACTTGAAACCAGTTGCGTCTGGTTTGGAGAGTGAGTCAGTGTGCCAAAATGGCTGAACTAATTTTTCAAGCCTGACATCTTAAAATGACCTTCGCAATAAGGGCTTTCAAGTTATGGAGTTTGCTTTTTGAAATAAGACACAGACAGGTGAAGAAACTTCAAACTTCACTTTTCCTATTGTAAACATCCTCAGAACAGCCTCAATTCATCGGGGCATGGACTCTACAAGTGTCGAAAGTGGTCCACAGGGATGCTGGCCCATGCTGACTCCAATGCTTCCCACAGTTGTGTCAAGTTGGCTGGATGTCCTTTGGGTGGTGGACCATTCTTGATACACACGGGAAACTGTTGAGCGTGAAAAACTGAGCAGCGTTGCAGTTCTTGACACACTCAAACCGGTGCGCCTGGCACCTACTACCATACCCCGTTCAAAGGCACTTAAATATTTTGTCTTGCTCATTCACAGTCTGAATGGCACACATACACAATCCATGTCTCCATTGTCTCAAGGCTTAAAAATCCTTCTTTAACCTGTCTCCTCCCCTTCATTTACACTGATTTTAGTGGATTTAACAAGTGACATCAATAAGGGATTATAGCTTTCATCTGGTCAGTCTATGTCATGGAAAGAGCAGGTGTTCCTAATGTTTTGTAAATTTTTGTCATTTAGCAGACACTCTTATCCAGAGCGACTTACAGTTAGTGAATACGTACATTTTTCATACTGGCCCCCCATGGGAATCGAACCCACAACCCTGGCGTTGCAAGCGCCATGCTCTACCAACTGAGCTACAGGAGACCTACAGTCAGTGTATATAATGGGATTTCCTATGTTGGGAAAAAAACGCTTGTTGAGAATACAATGTGTTTTCAATAGATCATTGCTCTCAGACATTTGCTTTTGATACAGACGTTTATTTCCATTCAGTATGGGACATATAGCGGATGAAGAGGTGGAGACGTTAAGGTCTGAGGAGACGTGACCTGGCCAGTGGCCAGCTCTGTTCTAGAGACTAGATACTGGTCACCGCTGTCTTGGTCTCATTGGCACACTTCCAAGTCTTGTGTTGTTGTATTGGTACAAACATGAGAATGCTGGAAATCGAGGTCCCTGCTGTCTATGATGGTTCTCAACCTCAACCCATGATCTCTGTTAGGAGGAAAAATATATTATTGATTAAGAATATATATATTTACAGTGGGGAGAACAAGTATTTGATACACTGCCGATTTTGCAGGTTTTCCTACTTACAAAGCATGTAGAGGTCTGTAATTTTTATCATAGGTACACTTCAACTGTGAGAGACGGAATCTAAAACAAAAATCCAGAAAATCACATTGTATGATTTTTAAGTAATTAATTTGCATTTTATTGCATGACATAAGTATTTGATCACCTACCAACCAGTAAGAATTCCGGCTCTCACAGACCTGTTAGTTTTTCTTTAAGAAGCCCTCCTGTTCTCCACTCATTACCTGTATTAACTGCACCTGTTTGAACTCGTTACCTGTATAAAAGACACCTGTCCACACACTCAATCAAACAGACTCCAACCTCTCCACAATGGCCAAGACCAGAGAGCTGTGTAAGGACATGAGGGATAAAATTGTAGACCTGCACAAGGCTGGGATGGGCTACAGGACAATAGGCAAGCAGCTTGGTGAGAAGGCAACAACTGTTGGCGCAATTATTAGAAAATGGAAGAAGTTCAAGATGACGGTCAATCACCCTCGGTCTGGGGCTCCATGCAAGATCTCACCTCGTGGGGCATCAATGATCATGAAGAAGGTGAGGGATCAGCCCAGAACTACACGGCAGGACCTGGTCAATGACCTGAAGAGAGCTGGGACCACAGTCTCAAAGAAAACCATTAGTAACACACTACGCCGTCATGGATTGAAATGCTGCAGTGCACGCAAGGTCCCCCTGCTCAAGCCAGCGCATGTCCAGGCCCGTCTGAAGTTTGCCAATGACCATCTGGATGATCCAGAGGAGGAAAGGGAGAAGGTCATGTGGTCTGATGAGACAAAAATAGAGCTTTTTGGTCTAAACTCCACTCGCCGTGTTTGGAGGAAGAAGAAGGATGAGTACAACCCCAAGAACACCATCCCAACCGTGAAGCATGGAGGTGGAAACATCATTCTTTGGGGATGCTTTTCTGCAAAGGGGACAGGACGACTGCACCGTATTGAGGGGAGGATGGATGGGGCCATGTATCGCGAGATCTTGGCCAACAACCTCCTTCCCTCAGTAAGAGCATTGAAGGTGGTTTGTGGCTGGGTCTTCCAGCATGACAACGACCCGAAACACACAGCCAGGGCAACTAAGGAGTGGCTCCGTAAGAAGCATCTCAAGGTCCTGGAGTGGCCTAGCCAGTCTCCAGACCTGAAACCAATAGAAAATCTTTGGAGGGAGCTGAAAATCCGTATTGCCCAGCGACAGCCCCGAAATCTGAAGGATCTGGAGAAGGTCTGTATGGAGGAGTGGGCCAAAATCCCTGCTGCAGTGTGTGCAAACCTGGTCAAGACCTACAGGAAACGTATGATCTCTATAATTGCAAACAAAGGTTTCTGTACCAAATATTAAGTTCTGCTTTTCTGATGTATCAAATACTTATGTCATGCATTAATTACTTAAAAATCATACAATGTGATTTTCTGGGTTTTTAGTTTTAGATTCCGTCTCTCACAGTTGAAGTGTACCTATGATAAAAATTACAGACCTCTATATGCTTTGTAAGTAGGAAAACCTGCAAAATCGGCAGTGTATCAAATACTTGTTCTCCCCACTGTATATATATATATATGTATATATATATATATATATATATATATATATATATATATATATATATATATATATACAGTGAGGGAAAAAAGTATTTGATCCCCTGCTGATTTTGTAAGTTTGCCCACTGACAAAGAAATGATCAGTCTATAATTTTAATGATAGGTTTATTTGAACAGTGAGAGACAGAATAACAACAACAAAAATCCAGAAAAACGCATGTCAAAAATGTTATAAATTGATTTGCATTTTAATGAGGGAAATAAGTATTTGACCCCCTCTCAATCAGAAAGATTTCTGGCTCCCAGGTGTCTTTTATACAGGTAACGAGCTGAGATTAGGAGCACACTCTTAAAGGGAGTGCTACTAATCTCAGCTTGTTACCTGTATAAAAGACACCTGTCCACAGAAGCAATCAATCAATCAGATTCCAAACTCTCCACCATGGCCAAGACCAAAGAGCTCTCCAAGGATGTAAGGGACAAGATTGTAGACCTACACAAGGCTGGAATGGGCTACAAGACCATCACCAAGCAGCTTGGTGAGAAGGTGACAACAGTTGGTGCGATTTGAAGGACAACTTCACTGCATCAAAGGGACGATGGACGGGGCCATGTACTGTCAAATCTTGGGTGAGAACCTCCTTCCCTCAGCCAGGGCATTGAAAATGGGTTGTGGATGGGTTTTCCAGCATGACAATGACCCAAAACACACGGCCAAGGCAACAAAGGAGTGGCTCAAGAAGAAGCACATTAAGGTCCTGGAGTGGCCTAGCCAGTCTCCAGACCTTAATCCCATAGAAAATCTGTGGAGGGAGCTGAAGGTTCGAGTTGCCAAACGTCAGCCTCGAAACCTTAAAGACTTGGAGAAGATCTGCAAAGAGGAGTGGAACAAAATCCCTCCTGAGATGTGTGCACACCTGGTGGCCAACTACAAGAAACGTCTGACCTCTGTGATTGCCAACAATGGTTTTGCCACCAAGTACTATGTCATGTTTTGCAGAGGGGTCAAATACTTATTTCCCTCATTGAAATGCAAATCAATTTATAACATTTTTGACATGCGTTTTTCTGGATTTTGTTGTTGTTATTCTGTCTCTCACTGTTCAAATAAACCTACCATTAAAATTATAGACTGATCATGTCTTTGTCAGTGGGCAAACGTACAAAATCAGCAGGGGATCAAATACTTTTTTCCCTCACTGTATCAGTTATATATTATAAACATGGATATCTATGGTAGGTACCCCGTTCATCCAGCTGATGTAGGCAGACACGCAGGTGAAGACGGTGGGCTTCCTCTGGGTGTAACATACCTGGGTCGACACGAAGCTGGTCACTCCGTGGACGTAGTAATGACCATTGACCTGGCAGTTCAGGGGGCCTCCAGAGTCTCTGGAGACAAAAAGAGAGAGCGTAAGAAGGGCAGGTGTTAAACTAGTCCATAGCCGCGAGAAGATGTTTGGGGGTGGGGGTGCTGGATTATTTTTGCCTGCGCTACAGACTGCTATATCTTTACTAATACAGGACTAAAAGGCCCAGTGCACTACTTTTGTTTTAAAAAAAATATATATATATATATATATATATATATAAATATATATATATAGTACCAGTCAAAAGTTTGGACACACCTACTCATTCAAATTTTGTTTTGTTTTTTTAAAAACTATTTTCTACATTGTAGAATAATAGCGAAGACATCAAAACTATGGAATAACACATATGGAATCATGTAGAAACCTAAAAAGTGTTAAACAAATCAAAATATATTTTATTTTTTAGATTCTTCAAATAGCCACCATTTGGTTTGATGACAGCTTTACACACTCTTGGCATTCTCTCAACCAGCTTCACCTGGAATGCTTTTCCAACAGTCTTGAAGGAGTTCCCACATATGCTGAGCACTTGTTGGCTGCTTTTCCTTCACTCTGCCGTCCAACTCATCCCAAACCATCTCAGTTGGGTTGAGGTCGGGTGATTGTGGAGGCCAGGTCATCTGATGCAGCACTCCATCACTCTCCTTCTTGGTAAAATAGCCCTTACACAGCCTGGAGGTGTGTTGGGTCATTGTCCTGTTGAAAAACAAATGATAGTCCCACTAAACCCAAACCAGATGGGATGGCGTATCGCTGCAGAATGCTGTGGTAGCCATGCTGGTTAAGTGTGCCTTGAATTCTAAATAAATCACAGACAGTGTCACCAGCAAAGCACCCCCACACCATAACACCTCCTCCTCCATGCATTACAGTGTGATATAACGTCTTGTCATAGTGTTGTGGGAACAAAGTTAAATCTGTTAGATAGGTAACTCTTGGTGCCACAGGGTTTGAATGCCAAGGATTCCATTATGTCGAGGGAGCTTACTAGGGTTTATCTTAGAATGATTGATAGATGGAATATACTGACTTGGGGTACAAGGTAATAACATCAGAGTGGGGAGTGCCCACTGATGGTTACCAGATGTTGTTGAAAAAACGTGTAACATTAAGTATATAAACTGAGAGATTTCCTTTGTCCAGAGTTCGTATGACAGGAGGCAATGCATGTGCCGTTTGTTATGTGAACCCGGTAATCAATTAAATACTTTGCATCAACTCTCCATCTAAGTGTTAAATATCTTCTTGCATCATGAATTACTTGATACCCGAGAAACTCATAACAGATTGGCGTCTACGAACGGGATACAGTTTCATCCTGAACGACAGGTAAGCAGACTTTCATTTTTTGGGATTGTGTTAAACTCTGCCTATCTGTTGTAAGCTGTAAAGAACGTTTAAAATTCTATATTTTAAAAGGGGGGAGATGAGTTGTATTGAGTTATTTGATGAGATGTAAGGAGAAATATCAAATTAAGCAAGGACATTGTGTTATGATTCAAAATAGGGTGTGGTCGAAGTAATGAGTAAACAGAGGATAAACGAGTGGGCGCAGGACTTCCCGTAATGTGTAATGGCATTATAAAGAGAGTGGGTGTTAGTCCCTTGATGTTTGAAGTACATTATAAAAGAGAATGGGCGCAGGAATTCCCTTAATGTTTAAATTTGTCACGATCGTTGACGAACGAGAAGGACCAAGGCGCAGCGTGATAAGCATACATGTTTATTAAACGAATAAACACACGACAAAAACAACAAACGAAACGTGAAGTCCAAGGTAGCACACTAACATACCTTAACACGGAACAAGATCCCACAACTAACAGGTGTCAAAAGGCTGCCTAAGTATTGTCCCCAATCAGAGACAACGAGCTACAGCTGCCTCTGATTGGGAACCACACCGGCCAACATAGATCTACACATTCTAGATCTCAACATAGACAATCAACATAGCAAAACACAACACAGAAAATACACACCCTGACTCAACAGGGCGTGACAGTACCCCCCCCCCCCCCCCCCCCCAAAGGTGCGGACTCCGACAGCGCCACCTAAACATAACAGGGTAGGCTCCGGGTGTGACCACCACTTACTCTCCACCTCCCTGTTGCGCCCCTGGTCTGGACCTCGGCGTGCTGCTTCCCCTCTCCTTCCTCCCACGACGTACCAAGCCCTGTCTGGACCCTGGTGTGGGAGACCCCGAACCTGGAGAGGGGCTGACATCTGGGTCTGGACTGGAACCACTGACTGGAGCTGGACCCGACGACGGTGGATCGAACTGCTCTGGCTCCAGAGTGGAGCCGCTGACCGGAGCTGGATCAGGCACCGGTGGAGCGGACTGCTCTGGCTCCGGAGTGGAGCCACTGACCGGAGCTGGACTAGACCCCGGTGGAGCGGATTGCTCTGGCTCCGGAGTGGAGCAGCTGACCGGTGCCGGACCAGGCACCGGTGGAACAGGCACGGGCCGTGCCGGACTGGACACACGCACCACTGGCTTGGTGCGGGGAGCAGGAACGGGCCGGACCTGGCTGATGACGCGCACCCCTGGCTTGGTGCGGGGAGCAGGAACAGTCCGGGCCGGGCTGGCGACGCGTACCACTGGCTTGGTGCGAGGGACAGGAACAGGTCGGACCGGGCTGGTGACGCGCACCACTGGCTTGGTGCGAGGGGCAGGAACAGGCTGGGCCGGGCTGGCGACGCGCACCACTGGCTTGGTGCGAGGGACAGGAACAGGCCGGACCGGGCTGGCGACGCGCACCACTGGCTTGGTGCGAGGGGTAGGAACAGGCCGGACCGGGCTGGCGACGCGCACCACTGGCTTGGTGCGAGGGACAGGAACAGGCCGGACCGGGCTGGCGACGCGCCCCACAGGCTTGATGTGAGGAACAGGAACAGGCCGGACCGGGCTGGCGACGCGCACCACTGGTTTGGTGCGAGGGTCAGGAACAGGCCGGACCGGGCTGGCGACATGCACCACTTGATTGGTGCGAGGAGCGGGACTGGGTTCCTTCATTATCCCCCGCTCCTTCTGCTGCCTAACCAGCTCCTCTCGCCGTGCCTCTACACTTTCCTTCTGCTCCCTCTGAACCAATGGCCCCCCTAATCTGGTGGCCTCCTCTGCTAAACAGCGGAACCGCTCTATCGCGGCCTCCCGCTGCCTCGTTGTCTCTCCCCCGTGATCATGGCCTCCATCCTTCTTGCCAGACTCTCGCTCATCTCCTCCCAAGTCCATCCTCTCTCCTCGGCACACTGCTTGGTCCAGGATTGGTGGGATCTTCTGTCACGATCGTTGACAAACGAGAAGGACCAAGGCGCAGCGTGATAAGCATACATGTTTATTAAACGAATAAACACACGCCAAAAACAACAAACGAAACGTGAAGTCCAAGGTAGCACACTAACATACCTTAACACGGAACAAGATCCCACAACTAACAGGTGTCAAAAGGCTGCCTAAGTATGGTCCCCAACGAGCTACAGCTGCCTCTGATTGGGAACCACACCGGCCAACATAGATCTACACATTCTAGATCTCAACATAGACAATCAACATAGCACAACACGACACAGAAAATACACACCCTGACTCAACAAATGAGAGTCCTCAGAGTCAGGGCGTGACAAAAGTACATTATGAAGAGATTGGGTTTTATTCCCTTAGTGTGTAAGGCATTATAAAATGAATATTTTACGGGCCTTTGATGTGGTAAATCGTCATAAAAAGAAGTACAGAATCCTTTGTGAATTACTTTATGGGATACAATTAAGTTAAGATGTTATCAAAGGTTGTCATTTTAATTTCATTTATTATTTTGGTTTAACAGGAAATGTTGTTTAGTTTTTTTGGGATGCATGAATCATGATGTGAGTCATGTGTACAAAGGGGGAATTACTGGTCTCCTGGGGCCTTTTTGGTAAATATGCAATTTGTATTAAGAATATGAGCAGTAGTAATGAATGTGTTATGGGTTAGATGGAATGTGTTATGTGCAAGTGTATTTGTGGTAGGAGGCAGGGTGTAGAGGAGGCCTGTGTCTGAAACTAGTGGACTACAATGGGCTGTAAGGATGTGCACTTCCTAATCTCAAGGCTTCTCCTGACTGAGGAGAAGACATGGTACAGTAGTATACTGTGTCTCACCTAACAATGTTCTTAAGACTTTCTTACCATGGGTGAAGGCAACTCTGCCCAACCTAACAGGAGAATCTGGGCATTTTCTGCGCCCTCTGGAGGCTTTGTGGCGGTAAAAGATTACAGAAGTAAGAGCTGGATAGACTCTAGGGGGAGAGGTGTTGCTGACTACCTCGATGACGGGGAAAGTAGCAGAGACAAATACCTAAATCCATGTGACTCACTGTAGGAGAGTTCCAACCCCAGAAGAGGAAGATGGCCTCGCCATTGGGTAGCGTTATTTTATTTTGTGTCTGTATGTGTCTGTGTGTCTTTGCAGTAGTGACTCTCAGCTTCCCTATTGGTACGCTGCCAGAAGGACACTCTCCACAGACCGATGTTGGTGGTTTGAGAGGGACTCTACCTGATCCGGAGACCCTAGTGACGGAAGAAGGTTCAGAGCTAAAGGGACCATAATATCGTCATCCAGGCTATACCAACGGCTGTACGGATAGAGGGGAGATCGACCTGGTATCATCTAAACCACTGCACCAGAGTCCCATGAGGAAACCGACGACCTGGAGATGAGGGAGATGAGGATGCTGGGGATGATCAGAATCGGGAGATGGGAGACGATGGGAATGCTACTGATGAGCTACGTGTTCTGGCTGATTCGACAGGGTGATAAGGAGAGTATATTAGAAATTGGTATTAAGAATAATTGGTAAAACATAATAATTTGTCATATAGTCAATGCTTATATGGATTTATTGGATTAGAAATGAACTCAGCTAAACTGTTATGTTCTGTCCTCTCTCGAGGTAACTACAGATGGAGTCTGGAATGCATAGCAGGGATAATTAGGTCAAGAACGGTGTGAACATCAAAACCCCTCTAAACCGTCTGAAGATGAGCAACAAAGGCGTTGAAGACGGTCCTGTACAGCACCACTTCTACCTGCAGCCGATGTATAACATCCAATCGAAGCTATCAACTGTCTTTTCTAGAGGGAGCGTGACAGGAGTCCCATGTGGAGTGGGCATGGAGAGAGATCCGTTAAAATATAACATTTCTCATGTTGTTGGTATACTGGTTGGCAAATGGACGAGACAGAATGGGGGGTGGAGATGGTAGCTGCTCGGATGAGACATTGAAATATTGGACAATGTTATGGGCAATTAAAGTTGAAATATGAAGCTGTCTGAAGAACATAATGAAGGGACGCCAGAAGATTGAGTGCCAGGGAAGGACAGGTTTGGTCAGCTGTGTCCATCATTGATTGGGACTTCTCTAGATTTGATAATTTGGGTATGAGGTTGATGTAGGAGGTATATACACTGCTAAATTAATAGTAATTTGGACTAAGAAAGCATTGAGATATTGCTCTGTAGTTATTCTCCTTATGAGGAAGCTAATGCTAGAATTATGGATAATTATACTGTATGTTAATATAAACCTATGAGGGATTGATGTGTATTTTTACATTGAAAGGTTTAGATGAGTACATATGTGGTGCTAAGCAAGAACTTAATTGGTTCATCTCACTGGGTTTGGCGTGTGAAAGAGGACTGTTTGTTTTCTATCTTTATCTGATCTGACCTAGGGTTGAATTCCTCACGCCTAAGTAATCCAAGGATGTCCTGATTTATCAGTGACTGTAACCAGAGTGTTATTCTTTGCCTCTATCCTAAGGAATATTACTGGAACGGAGTCGGGGTTGAACAGAGTTCAGACTAAACATGGTACCTACTAACAGTATTGGGTTTTCAAGCAATTGGGTCTGAAATGGCACTCATTAGACAATATGTAATTGATACTCGCATAGCATTGGATGCTATTACAGCAGCTCAAGGGGGCGTGTGTGCGATTGTAGGAGGAGATACATGTTGGGAATATTTGCCATCAGAATCGGGAAGGTCTTGGGAATTTAACTAAAGCTATGGGAAATATTAGAGAAATACAGGATGGAATAAGGAATACGAATAGGGATGCAAAAATATTAGGGGGATATAGCAATTTGAACGCTTTTCAAGGTTGTTTAGTGGTAATTCAATAGGAACATGGATGGCAAGCATTCTAGGTCCCCTAGTTGCCATAGTAATTATTGTAGCCATAGTTACAGGGTGTTGTTTTCCCATATTTCAGGGATTGATTTTGAGATCTGTACAAACGATTACTAACATGCCAGTGATTACAGCTAGAGATGTATCAGTCAATATTCATGCAAGGAGGGAAAGTACAAATTCTTCATCTATATCATCTTATTCAAGTGTAGAGTCCATTGATAATGTTAATTGAGGATTTGGGAATGTGATGTGGGAATTGAATAACGTTGAGTATAAGGTTTACAGGATTGAAAATGTGGAAGAGGGACTACCTCAGTCGATCGATAGCGCCCCAAGAGACCAGAGAAAAGCTTGGGGTTCCTCTGAATCAAGAAAATGAAGACTGAAGTTTTTATTGGGATATATTCATATACCTATATTGTAGTTTACATGTAACTTAGAAATTGTCATGAATAAAACGTTTTGAGAATGACTTCAGTGTTTTTAGATATTTTTGTCAGATGTTACTATGGTATACTGAAGTATAATTACAAGCATTCCATAAGTGTCAAAGGCTTTTATTGACAATTACATTAAGTTAATGCAGAGTCAATATTTGCGGTGTTGACCCTTCTTTTTCAAGACCTCTGCAATCCGCCCTGGCATGCTGTCAATTAACTTCTGGGCCACATCCTGACTGATGGCAGCCCATTCTTGCATAATCAATGCTTGGAGTTTGTCAGAATTTGTGGGGTTTTGTTTGTCCACCCGCCTCTTGAGGATCGACCACAAGTTCTCAATGGGATTAAGGTCTGGGGAGTTTCCTGGCCATGGACCCAAAATGTCGATGTTTTGTTCCCCGAGCCACTTAGTTATCACTTTTGCCTTATGGCAAGGTGCTCCATCATGCTGGAAAAGGCATTGTTCATCACCAAACTGTTCTTGGATGGTTGGGAGAAGTTGCTCTCGGAGGATGTGTTGGTACCATTCTTTATTCATGGCTGTGTTCTTAGGCAAAATTGTGAGTGAGCCCACTCCCTTGGCTGAGAAGCAACCCCACACATGAATGGTGTCAGGATGCTTTACTGTTGGCATGACACAGGACTGATGGTAGTGCTCACCTTGTCTTCTCCAGACAAGGTGTTTTCCGGATGCCCCAAACAACCGGAAAGGGGATTCATCAGAGAAAATGACTTTACCCCAGTCCTCAGCAGTCCAATCCATGTACCTTTTGCAGAATATCAGTCTGTCCCTGATGTTTTTCCTGGAGTGAAGTGGCTTCTTTGCTGCCCTTCTTGACACCAGGCCATCCTCCAAAAGTTTTGCCTCACTGTGCGTGCAGATGCACTCACACCTGCCTGCTGCCATTCCTGAGCAAGCTCTGCACTGGTAGTGCCCTGATCCCGCAGCTGAATCAACTTTAGGAGACGGCCCTGGCGCTTGCTGGACTTTCTTGGGAGCCCTGATGCCTTCTTCACAACAATTGAACCTCTCTCCTTGAAGTTCTTGATGATCCGATAAATGGTTGATTTAGGTGCAATCTTACTAGCAGCAATATCCTTGCCTGTGAAGCCCTTTTTGTGCAAAGCAATGATGACGGCACGTGTTTCCTTGCAGGTTACCATGGTTAACAGAGGAAGAACAATGATTTCAAGCACCACCCTCCTTTTAAAGCTTCCAGTCTGTTATTCTAACTCAATCAGCATGACAGAAGGATCTCCAGCCTTGTCCTCGTCAACACTCTCACCTGTGTTAACGAGAGAATCACTGACATGATGTCAGCTGGTCCTTTGTGTCAGGGCTGAAATGCAGTAGAAATGTTTTTTGGGGATTAAGTTCATTTTCATGGCAAAGAGGGACTTTGCAATTAATTGCAATTCATCTGATCACTCTTCATAACATTCTGGAGTATATGCAAATTGCCATCATAAAAACTGAGGCAGCAGACTTTGTGAAAATAAATATATGTGTCATTCTCAAATATTTTGACCACGACTGTATCTGGTTGGATGATGTCATGATGTTCAACATTCATTTTATGTATGTTTTTCCTGTATGGTCTATGTGGGATTTTTCCTTATGTATAATTGAGGTTTTGCCTACATTTTACATTTACATTTTAGTCATTTAGCAGACGCTCTTATCCAGAGCGACTTACAGTTAGTGAGTGCATACATTTTCATACTGGCCCCCCGTGGGAAACGAACCCACAACCCTGGCGCTGCAAGCGCCATGCTCTACCAACTGAGCTACACGGGGCCCATAGATACGTAGATATTAAGTGTGAATATAGAATCCGTCTCTCACAGTTGAAGTGTACCTATGATAAAAATTACAGACCTCTACATGCTTTGTAAGTAGGAAAACCTGCAAAATCGGCAGTGTATCAAATACTTGTTCTCCCCACTGTATATATATATATTTTTTCTTCTGATTTTTTCGGGGTTGGCTGCAGCACCCTCAGCACACCTACTTCCCACAGCTATGGTCAAGTCACATTTTATCTACAGTGCATTCAACATGTCTCAATACACTTTACAAAAAATGTAAAAGAAAACAAGAAACAGCGATGTGCTGATTCTATCGAAAGAGTCAAAATACCATTAAACCCTACCAGGCTGATACTACTGGGTCGATACAGCGATGTAGAGGGGACACCGGGGAGAGAACTGTTCCTGCACTCACTGTGCTGTTTTTATTCAGACTTTGTGTACTACCCGTTAGCCTCCACTAGAGGGTTTGGGCTGATATGGGCTGCAGTTAACCTACATGATAGATAGACCTACATTCATTTGAAACGGCATCTAAAAGTTGCCTTGAATATGATGGCTACAACATTACATACATATTACATTGATATCTTTGTCTCTGTCCCTCTTTAAACTCTAGGGGCCAGATTCTCAGACACAGATTAAGCCTGTTCCTGGACTTGCTCAATGGAGAATTTCCATTGAAATGGCTTTTAAATCCAGGACTAGTCTATGTCTGTGTCAGGGAAACTGGCACAATAACTCCCTTTCCACAATAGAGGTGTTAGAGCAATGTTGTGCTGGGGAGACTGCTCACCTGGCACCCAGAGAGACATCCACCACCACCACCATAGATCATGGTGGCCTTGACCATGCCTCCCCACCAGCTACCACTGGAGCAGCTTCATAAGCACTTTGTGACATCTGCTGATGTAAAAAGGGCTTTATGAATACACTTGATTGAGTTGATTTAGTCCTATTCTTTAACTTAGATTTTAGGTTGAGATGGAGACGTGAATCCAACATATCAATGGTTTAATTTGTAGACAAACTGGAATTATGACGGAACTATCCAAGCAGAAGATACTGTATGTCTCCTTCAATTGTTGATATTTGGTTGCGTTGACAACCAAACTATTTAATATAATTTTAGAAATACAATAAATAGCCTATTAACTATAAGATCTGTTGAGATTTTCACAAATGCTGTAAAAAATCTGTGCAGAATCTCAAACTACACTGATCAATTGCACCATGTACTTTTTAAGTAATCTCAACGTCAAACCAGGTCGTTTGGTTCTGCTATTAGATGAAGCACAGATCTACAGCTGCACCTTTGAGATATAGTTATAGTAATTAGCTTGTCTAACTATCTAAGCTGGCATGGCTGCTGGCAAGGTTGGTAGACTTTAGAAAAGCAAGCAATTACTAAATGTACTGAATAAGACTCACATTCCTTTACATTTTGTACCCAGATTTTAGCAGACACGCAAATAAGTATGTTTAGTTAATTTAATAATAATTTAAAAAGAACCAGCAGTCAGGAAGGTACAGACAGCTCAAGATGTATGCTTACATGTGCAGAAAAATAATCATATGTTTTTACATAGAATTGGGCATAATGATTATGGCTCTAGATTGCAGGAAAAACTGTTTCATGTGTTTGAAGAATGCTATATTCTCCAATTTACGGACGGGTGGACAAGCTCCCCTTCGGAACACCCCCCAGCCATTCTCACGTACTTTGTGCCCCCTCTGATTTTTGGGGTGCCCCTGCTCAGGTTGTTTAGATTCCAGGTTGGTTTAAAAATATATTTGTACAATGTAAACTCTCAGGGCTTCCCAGACCCAGATTAAGCCTAGTACTGGATCTTTCTCAATGGAGAATATCTATTGAAAGTTTTTTGGCAGAAATGCCTTCTCGAACATGTGAACTTTCATGTGCCTTAATAACAAACGTATATGCTATCTGTAATACAATTGTTAAATTACGAGCCTAATTGATTTAGCCAAAGAAAAAGACAGCAACCTTCCCTATAGCCATGATTGGCTGAGATAATGAGTGGGCTGGACATGCCGAGAGATGAGTTTGGATTGGTCTGCCATATACTGTAGCACGCTTCTGTCTATTTGAGCTGGTCAGTTTGTCTAGGTAATCCTGTCTAACGCAGCTTCTTTTTAAATGTATTGTGTATTAAAACTGCATAAGTGTTGCTCTCCACTTTCTGGAGGACCGAGTTTTGAAATCAGTGGAATTCGAGTATGATAGCTAAGGAGATGGAGAAAACACCTGTCTCCGGATTTCATCTTCAAACTAAGGGCAACCATGGCATCCGACAGGAGACGTGTCCATCCATGAATAATGTATATAGGTAAGATAGTCTAGCTAGCTACATTTTCAGATATTACACCTTTCTACTTTTGACAGAAAGAGCCATTTGCTTGGCTAGCTATAGCCTAATGGTAGCTAGCTAACATTGAACCTGGTTGGTTAGCTACCTGCAGATTTATGCAGTGTAGTAACGTCATGAGTTGTGATTATGTTTCATTGTTTACCTAGCTAGCTAACGTTAGCTGGCTGGCTCGCTAGCTAACGTTACGTGTATGACCTTATTATTCGTATCTCAGAGCCATTTTCTTAGCTAACTATAGCCTAATGTTAGCTAGCTAACATTGAACCTGGTTGGTTAGCTACCTGCAGATTCATGCAGGGTAGTAACGTCATGAGTTGTGATTATGGTTCATTGTTTAGCTAGCTACAGTGGGGAAAAAAGTATTTAGTCAGCCACCAATTCTATCTGACTGACTGACTGACTGACTGACTGACTGACTGACTGACTATCTGACTGACTGACTGACTAACTGGGGAGAATCTATATATACAGTGGGGGAAAAAAGTATTTAGTCAGCCACCAATTCTATCTGACTGACTGACTGTCTATCTGACTGACTGACTGACTAACTGGGGAGAATCTATATATACAGTGGGGGAAAAAAGTATTTAGTCAGCCACCAATTGTGCAAGTTCTCCCACTTAAAAAGATGAGAGAGGCCTGTAATTTTCATCATAGGTACACGTCAACTATGACAGACAAAATTAGATTGTTTTTCTCCTGAAAATCACATTGTAGGATTTTTAATGAATTTATTTGCAAATTATGGTGGAAAATAAGTATTTGGTCAATAACAAAAGTTTCTCAATACTTTGTTATATACCCTTTGTTGGCAATGACACAGGTCAAACGTTTTCTGTAAGTCTTCACAAGGTTTTCACACACTGTTGCTGGTATTTTGGCCCATTCCTCCATGCAGATCTCCTCTAGAGCAGTGATGTTTTGGGGCTGTCGCTGGGCAACACAGACTTTCAACTCCCTCCAAAGATTTTCTATGGGGTTGAGATCTGGAGACTGGCTAGGCCACTCCAGGACCTTGAAATGCTTCTTACGAAGCCACTCCTTCGTTGCCCGGGCGGTGTGTTTGGGATCATTGTCATGCTGAAAGACCCAGCCACGTTTCATCTTCAATGCCCTTGCTGATGGAAGGAGGTTTTCACTCAAAATCTCACGATACATGGCCCCATTCATTCTTTCCTTTACACGGATCAGTCGTCCTGGTCCCTTTGCAGAAAAACAGCCCCAAAGCATGATGTTTCCACCCCCATGCTTCACAGTAGGTATGGTGTTCTTTGGATGCAACTCAGCATTCTTTGTCCTCCAAACACGACGAGTTGAGTTTTTACCAAACATTTATATTTTGGTTTCATCTGACCATATGACATTCTCCCAATCCTCTTCTGGATCATCCAAATGCACTCTAGCAAACTTCAGACGGGCCTGGACATGTACTGGTTTAAGCAGGGGGACACGTCTGGCACTGCAGGATTTGAGTCCCTGGCGGCGTAGTGTGTTACTGATGGTAGGCTTTGTTACTTTGGTCCCAGCTCTCTGCAGGTCATTCACTAGGTCCCCCCGTGTGGTTCTGGGATTTTTCTCACCGTTCTTGTGTTCATTTTGACTCCACGGGATGAGATCTTGCGTGGAGCCCCAGATTGAGGGAGATTATCAGTGGTCTTGTATGTCTTCCATTTCCTAATAATTGCTCCCACAGTTGATTTCTTCAAACCAAGCTGCTTACCTATTGCAGATTCAGTCTTCCCAGCCTGGTGCAGGTCTACAATTTTGTTTCTGGTGTCCTTTGACAGCTCTTTGGTCTTGGCCATAGTGGAGTTTGGAGTGTGACTGTTTGAGGTTGTGGACAGGTGTCTTTTATACTGATAACAAGTTCAAACAGGTGCCATTAATACAGGTAACGAGTGGAGGACAGAGGAGCCTCTTAAAGAAGAAGTTACAGGTCTGTGAGAGCCAGAAATCTTGCCTGTTTGTAGGTGACCAAATACTTATTTTCCACCATAATTTGCAAATAAATTCATTAAAAATCCTACAATGTGATTTTCTGGATTTTATTTTCTCAATTTGTCTGTCATAGTTGACGTGTACCTATGATGAAAATTACAGGCCTCTCTCATCTTTTTAAGTGGGAGAACTTGCACAATTGGTGGCTGACTAAATACTTTTTTTCCCCACTGTAGCTACATGTCTTAACAAAAGACTCCACTATGCAAGTAACCATTTTGGGTGCGTTCGTGAATTCAGTCTGGCCATCTACTCCGATTTCAAAGCACTCTCGTCTGAGTGTGCCAGAGCACAGAATAACTGATGAATTGACGAACGCTCAACACCAGTTGAATATGGCCGTGTCAGTAAATGTCGGCAAAAAAGCATAATTAAATTGATGCCAGCAGCACAGTTACAGTCACCAACGCTCTGGATAACATGAAAACAGCCAAACCAGCTCTGCTAGGGCGAGTAAAATGGTAAAAGTGGGGTGTTCTCTCATTATGTGTCTGGAAGTAGCTAGCAAGCTGGCCAATGTTAGCCAGTTAGCTTGGGTGCTTGACTGCCGTTGTGAGGTCAGAACATTCGGATCAACCCTAGTCATCAGCCAGAGTTACCGGTGTGCGCTCTGAACGCTCCAAGAGCGATATGTTTTGAATTTACGAACGGACAATCTGACAGCACAGTTGCAGTCACCAATGCTTTGGATAACATAACAGCCTAACCAGCTCTGATAGGGCGAGTAATGATCAGTGAGCGGTTCTGTCAATGGTGTCTGGAAGTAGCTAGCAAGTTAGCTTGGGTACAGAATGCTCGGATCAACCCTTAAAGAGATGGGTGGGGCTAAAGCTTAAGAGGGTGTGAACGATGCTGAATGGGTGTAGACAAAGAAGGGCTCTCCAAAAGATTCAAAGGCCATTTTCTCAAAAGTGAGTTTACAAGTTTATCAACTTTCAAAGCAAAATTACTTTCCCATTGTTCCTCAACTGTAGTGTATGATATACAATTTTTTAGCTCTGAGTCTCTACTTTTAACCAAATGTAAAAAATGTAAGAATGATTTTTAGCCGGTCGGTCACGTTTTGTTACGTTACAGCCTTATTCTAAAATGGATTAAATTGTATTTTCCCCTCATCAATCTACACACAATTCCTCATAATGACAAAGCTAAAACAGGTTTTTAGAAATGTTTGCAAATTTACAATTTACTTAATTATTCAGACCCTTTACTCAGTACTTTGTTGAAGCACCTTTGGTAGCGATTACAGCCTCGAGTCTTCTTGGGTATGACGCTACAAGCTTGGCACACCTGCATTTGGGGAGTTTCTCCCATTCTTCTCTGCAGATCCTCTCAAGCTCAGTCAGGTTGGATGGTGAACGTTGCTGCACAGCTATTTTCAGGTTTCTCCGGAGATGTTTCATCAGGTTCAAGTCCGGTCTCTGGCTGGGCCACTCAAGGACATTCAGAGACTTGTCCCGAAGCCACTCCTGCGTTGTCTTGGCTGTGTGCTTAGGGTTGTTGTCCTGTTGGAAGGTGAACCTTGCCCCAGTGTGAGGTCCTGAGCGCTCTGGAGGAAGTTTTCATCAAGGATCTCTCTGTACTTTGCTCCATTCATCTTTCCCTTGATCCGGACTAGTCTCCCAGTCCCTGCTGCTGAAAAACATCCCCACAGCATGATGCTGCCACCACCATGCTTCACCGTAGGGATGGTATTGGCCAGGTGATGAGCGGTGCCTGGTTTCCTACAGACGTGCCGCTTGGCAATCAGGCCAAAGAGTTCAATCTTGGTTTCACCAGACCAGAGAATCTTGTTTCTCATGGTCTGAGAGTCTTTAGGTGCCTTTTGGCAAACTCCAAGTGGGCTGTCATGTGCCTTTTACTGAGGAGCGGCTTCCGTCTGGCCACTCTACCATAAAGTCCTGATTGGTGGAGTTCTGCAGAGATGGTTGTCCTTCTGGAAGGTTCTCCCATCTCCACAGAGGAACTCTGGAGCTCTGCCAGAGTAACGATCGGGTTCTTGGTCACCTCCCTGACCAAGGCCCTTCTCCCCCAATTGCTTAGTTTGGCCGGGCGGCCAGCTCTAGGAACAGTCTTGGTGGTTCCAAACCCTTCCCCAGATCTGTGCCTCAAAATAATCCTGTCTCGGAGCTCTACGGACAATTCCTTCGATCTCATGGCTTTTTTTTGCTCTGACATGCACTGTCAACTGTGGGACCTTATATTGATAGGTGTGTGCCTTTCCAAATCAAGTCCAATCAATTGAATTTACTACAGGTGGACTCCAATTTGTAGAAACATCTCAAGGATGATCAATAGAAACAGGATGCACCTGAGCTCAATATCGAGTCTCATAGCAAAGGGTCTGAATACTTATGTAAATAAGGTATGTCTGTTTTTTATTTTTAATACATTTGCAAACATTTCTAAAAACCTTTTTTCACTTTGTCATTAAGGGGTATTGTATGTAGATTGATAAGGAAAACATTTAATTATATCCATTTCAGAATAAGGCTGTAACGTAACAAAGTGGAAGAAGTCAAGTGGTCTGAATACTTTCCGAATGCACTGTATAGGTAAGGATAAAGTGATTAGGCAACAGGATAGATAATAAACAGTAACAGCAGAATATGTGATGAGTATAGTGAGATCTGTTCAGACAATTGGTAAACATAGAATTACATATTAGAACTCTGTGATTGTGACCTTGAACTACTCAAAGGAAAAACTCTTATTACTGTATAGGGTTGCAAAATTTGAGTAACTTTCCCAAAATTCCCAGGTTTTCCAGAACTCTCGGTTGCAAGATTTCCTCAATCAGGTGGGAATAAGCATGACATCCGGAATCATCCAACCAGAATTTCTAGAAAACCTGGGAATTTTGGGAAAGTTACCCCTATTAGTGTACCAATATCCAATAGTTACTAAACCTAGTTACCAAACCTTGAGAGGCACATAGGGAGGAAGGCCAAAGTATTAATATTGTGTGAGGGAACTGACGGAAGGTGACAGCCTTGGGCCAAACATGGGGATGTCTGTCTGAAGGACTCTTACAGGATCTACAGGACACTTCTGTATGGTCATCACCAGTTTCTAGAACCCCATTGGGTGGGGTCTTTAGAACACTTCTGTATGGTCATCACCAGTTTATAGAACCCCATTGGGTGGGGTCTTTAGAACACTTCTGTATGGTCATCACCAGTTTATAGAACCCCATTGGGTGGGGTCTTTAGAACACTTCTGTATGGTCATCACCAGTTTATAGAACCCCATTGGGTGGGGTCTTTAGAACACTTCTGTATGGTCACCACCAGTTTATAGAACCCCATTGGGTGGGGTCTTTAGAACACTTCTGTATGGTCATCACCAGTTTCTAGAACCCCATTGGGTGGGGTCTTTAGAACACTTCTGTATGGTCACCACCATTGAGTGCTGTTAGAAAGTCTAATATGTAGCAAGGGAGGTGAATACTGGAACAAGCAATTACTCTAGAATTTAGCGTTCTTTAATATGCTGTCAGTCTGGATCATATTGCAGTGTTGTTTATTTGGCTCTACTTTCCAGAGATCTCAAAGACTATGTGATGGCGTTACACCACCCCCCACCCTCACCCCCACCTCCCTCTTTCACTCATACGGCACTTACAACTATTCTTTGTGACGATGAGGATGATGTGATGGATTTAAGTAGACAGAAGAAAAGGTTTACTCCAAAGTTTCAGTTTATTGAACTTTCAGAGCAGAATGCTGATGCAGTTGAGCAGAGTTGGTGATGAATCCGGAACAGTGCGTTAGAAAACAGTGTCCGCTCGAAGACCGTCCTCCTTTTCCTCCTTGTAGACGGACGAAAAGGAGACATTAGATCCGAGAAGACTCAGAAGACATTTGAGATACAGATTTTACAAAAGTTAATGTACAAAACAATGATGCTTATTCACATATGGGTACATGTATGTCAACAAAAATAACATACATTTAGTGTAGAGACACTGTGTTATTTCAAAGATTGTATCCATGTGCAACATGGTCTCATTAGAATATGTCAAAATAGTGGCATTTAACCGTAGTCACATGTCACCTAAACTGACAGTTATGTGTCTGCGGTGCTGTAGATCAACTGTGTGCGAAATGTGATATTCAGCAGTTCTACTTATAGCGCCAGGAGTTTTTCCTTTCCTGCCCTAAGGTACTTACCCCGTTCATCCAGCTGATGTAGGCTGACACGTGGGTGAAGACAGTGGGCCTGCGGTTGACGTTGAATCCAGAAGAGGACACGAAGCTGGTCACTCAGTGGACGTAGTACTGACCGTTGACCTGGCAGTTCAGGGAGCCGCCAGAGTCTCCCTAGAACGATGAGGAGCGAACTGTATCAAGGCATGTACTGTAGTTATCTGACTCACTTTACGAGACATCAATAGTTCATTTTTCTTTAAAAAAAAATATTTAACAAAATTCCAATGATAAATAAATAAATCTCAAATTCATCTACGAATATCGTTGTCTTCCAACAGATGGCGTCATTCTAACGTGTTGTCATGATCTATCAGTGAAGACAGCGTCGTCGCTACCTGACCTAAGGCAATGCTACAAACATAGTTCCACACCAGTATGACCCCAACAAAAGATTTGGATCTCTTGATGTTATTGCTAAGGTGTTGGAACGACAGAAGCATGGTCTCAAACTCGAATTCTGAACAGATCGGTTTCTGCAACAACAGGAAGATCAAATTAAGATACGGCATCTGTATGTGAGCAGGGCGATATCATATCTAAGGAATAGAGGAGCACAATGTCATTACCTGAGGAACAGAAGGATACGTCCCGAGGCATCATTTTCACTTCAGGTTATAAATCTTTCTCAGGAGACATCTGCACTTTTACCTTTCTATTCTGTACTTATGCACTTTAACTCTAACATATTCTTGTGAGGATTTCCAAAATATAGCGCCTTCAATCACTGTTTTATAAACATACAGAATCACTTTTTTTTAAAAGATCTTATAAAGCTGCAACATGGTCTCGTTAGAATATGTAAAAAATTAGTTATGGCACAGGTTCACAAGGTATTGATCCTTATTGTACTCAAATTGTTATCAATGAATGTCTCATGTTTCAATTTGAATCTAGATTTTTACAAATGACACACAAAAAAAACATGCAGAAAATCCCCAATTGATCATAAACAAAGTTCTGTATCCTCCAGCGATGTTGTTGGAGTTCCACCCAGTGTGGATGTGGACCTGGCTGACACTCATGTTCTTACCCTTGTTGCTGTTCAGGTTGTCTGGTCTCCCAGAACCACACGCCAAGTCCTCTGACTGTAGACGCACATGCACAACACCTTGGTCAGTTAGGAAGTCAGTTAGGAACTTATACTACATACATATTATTGTCACGAATACCGCCGAGGCTGCTCCTCCTCCTTGTTCGGGCAGGCTTCAGCGTTCGTCGTCCCCGGAGTACTAGCTGCCACCGTTTGATGTTTTCGATGTTTGTTTTGTCATGTCTAGTTTAGTGCACCTGTTTCGTATTCTGTCCTGATTATGTCACCTATAAGTTTCCCTGTGTTATGTTTTGTAGTTGTGTGTTATTGTTCCACATGTCGTGTGTTGATAGGGTCGGTGCCTTGGCTTTGTATAGTATTTTACGCACTGCGCGTATTTTGTTCGCCTCCAGTGTTTGAGGCCGTTTATTTTGTGTCTATTTACAAGTATTAGTAAAGTCGTCTTGACTTATCCTCTGTGTCCTGCGATTGACTCAACCACCGCATCCACATCAGCACATATCTGACAATTATAGTGACCTTATAGCGTGTTGGAATCCGTTGCGGTGAAACTGCCACATCCGTTTGCGATATTACAACAACAAAGACATTACTTTTAAAAAACGAACTCAGATCTTCGCTATGTTATGTCTCCCTTTGTCGTACCTGTCCACACAGTGAGCAGCAGTCATGACCCATCCCCTCTTGATCAGAGTACCACCACAGGTGTGGTAGTAGGAGCTGCCAGACTTGTACTGGAGAGAGATCTGAGTTCTGAGTGGGGGGGGGGGGGGCAGAGAGAGGTGGGGGAGAGAGAGAGGAAGAGAGGTTCAATAGACGGAAGGAGGAGAGGATTATAACAAAAATGATTTACCAAAAGGTGAAAAATGAGTTTCATAGTATGAATCAAACAGCTGCAGCTGAATCCTTGCCTGATCCCAGATCTGTAAGTCCTCTAGCCAACTCCTCTCTCACACGGGCACAGAGGAGTTGGCTGAAGCACAGACAGATCTGGGAGCAGGCTAATGTTGTCACCACAGAAGGTTGGTGGCACCTTAATTGGGGAGGACAGGCTTGTGGTAATGGCTGGAACGGAATAGTATCAAATACATCAAACATGGTTTCCATGTGTTTGATGCCATTCCATTTGCTCCGTTCCAGCCATTATTATGAGCCGTCCTCTCCTCAGCAGTCTCCACTGGTTGACACCCAGATTCAAATCAGCTAGGCTGTCACAAGAGACACTAGGCTATGATACACTAGGAGAAGGCTAATGTTTTACCTGCCAGGGCCAGGAGTTGGGCTGGGCAACCTCGCCACCCACAACTCTCTCCTCAGGTCCATCTTCCGGGTATCTGGGCACCAGATTCTCAGCCAGCACTGGGGATAGAGGAAAGACACACTTAAAGAGAGACAGGAAAACAGTAACTGTCCAGTGTTTCCAGATTTCTATGAAATATAACCTTTCCTCTTAAGGATCGGACCCTTTTTTTCAATTTTCGCCTAAAATGACATACCCAAATCCATCTGCCTGTAGCTCAGGACCTGAAGCCAGGATATGCATATTTTTGATATAATTTGAAAGGAAACACTTAGAAGTTTGTGGAAATGTGAAATGTTCAGATCTGGTAAAACATAATACAAACAAAACAACAACGTTTATTTATTTTTTGCATGATCTTTGAAATGCAAGAGAAAGGGCAGACATTGATGTAGGATTATATATGTAATTTAGGTGTTGTCCACCAGATGGCAGCAGTGTGTGTGCAACGTTTCAGACTGTTCCAGTGAAGAATTACATCACTACAAAATAAAAGGAGTTTTCCCAAATGTGCCGAATTGGTTTTCAAGTGCACAACTATAGAGAACATACAAAAATGCTATGGTAATACAAAATTTAAGTTTGCACACTCCCAGGAATGTCAAAAATGATGGATCATTAGCTTCCCTACAGAAAAGACACTAACCTTCACACATCTAGATGGCCAGGTAGGGTGAGTGTGGAGTCAGAGGTCAAACTGTAGAACCCAGTTCCTACATTTGAATATAAAAAATTGATTTTTCAAACAAAACTACAATACATTTTATCACTGGGACCCTCAGGATGACAAATCAGAGCAAGATTATTTACCTTCAGAGGTGAATGTACCAAACCTGTCGCCGTAATAAAAGTGTTTTGTTGTTGTGCACTATCCTCAAACAATAGCATGGTATTTTTTAGCTGTAATAGCTACTGTAAATTGGACACTGCAGTTAGATTAACAAGAATTTAAGCTTTCTGCCCATTTAAGACATGTCTATGTCCTGGAAAGTTAGCTGTTGTTTACAACACCATTCTAGTCACAAATCGCATATTGAGCAACAACCGTCCCGTAGAGCAGGACTGCCCAACCGTGTTCCTGGAGAGCTACCCTCCTGTAGGTTTTTGCTCCAACCCCAGGTGTTACTAACCTGATTCATCTTATCAACCTGCTAATTATTAGAATCAGGTGTGCTAGATTAGGGTTGGAGCAAAAACCAACAGGACAGTAGCTCTCCAGGAATAGGGTTGGGCAGTCCTGCCATAGAGGTTAATTACAATATAAGTGAAATAGTTTCCTTCCAAAAAACAAATGGCAATTAAGTACGTTGAAAAGCTGATCGCTGATTGGCCAGCTCAGCCAATGAGCCAACTGGACATCATGTTCTATGAGGAAATAGCTAGCATTTTTGTAACGGTCTGGTTTTTGAAGTGCTTTTTCTCCAATTCATGCTTTGGCCACCAATACAAGTATAGGACTAGTCAACAACATTATTTGTGTATAAGTTAACAGAATATGAACTTTTAAAAGTGTGATTTTCACTGGACAGTTACTTTAAAGACTGGGGACATGGTGTCTCACAGAAAATCACACATTCTATTAGTCTCAATCAGAGAGTGAATAAATACTTTGAGTCTGACAAAACGAGAGAGAGAGAGTTTCAACGAGAGAGAGTTTGCATAGAGATGATCAGTTCTCACCCAGGGCTGCGAGAGCGCTCAACGGGATGAACCTCAGCATGTTTTCAGTCTGTTAGTGTCAGTCTGTCCTGATGGAATATTCCTGTCTCTGTTTTATACCCTCTGGACTCTGAAGGAATCGGGACACCCCACCTGACCTATCTAGGGTTGCAAAATTCTGTTCACTTTTCCAAAATGCCATAGTTTTCCAGAAATCCCGGTTGGATGATTCCTGGAATCAGCAGAGAATTAGCAAAGATGGAATCTTCCAGCTAGGAGTCCCTCCACATGGGACTTCTGGAAAACCTCCCTGTCTGGTCTGGACCGACTTTGATGTAGGTGTTTGTACAATGCCAGGCAACAGGTAGCCACCTGTGTTTTGTCTCACCGTTATCACACTGTCCAAGGTCTAGGCCTTAGACTCACCTCACATACCGTACCTGTACGTGAAGTTAGCTGACCCACCTGTACTACTTCCAGGATCATCGCCTTATCTTATGTAATTATTGGAAAATATTACGGTTTTAAAGCAGGTGTTGGAGATCATAGAATATGTTCAATCAAAGTTTTAAAATAAATAAAAAACACACTGTAATTTATGCTTCGCTATAGTTTATGGACAATGTTTAGAACCTCAGGGCTTCATTAGGTCTCCTATGGGTTGAGACATTGTCGATAAACTCCACGAGAGCATAGGTCGCAGTGTGCAGTCGCATAATAAAAAACATATATTTTTAGCTGATGTGATGTCATTAATACCTGCAGCAGTTCCATTACACCCTATTTTGCCAATCGGAAAGTAGAGGTCATCCACCAAGGTTAATGTTATTTGCCACTATAAGATACAGTATGCACATTCATCTGATGCATGGTAGGGTTATAAAGTGCAGAGTTTGGAGTAAATTTCCCTTGGCAGCAGGGTTGGGGTCAATTCTATTTCAATTCCAATTAATTTAGAAAGTAAACCAATTCCAAATGTCCCTAATTGAAAAACATTGAAGAGAATTGGAATTTCAGCGTACCTCCTGAATTGATTGGACTTTAAATGGAATTGATCCCAACCCTGCTTGGTAGTAGATGCATGTATTTGTGTGCTCTCCAAGTAAAAAGACTGATATTTGACCAATATATATTTGACCACTCACTGGGTGGGGCTAAAAGACAACAAATAAGTGACACAAGCTCTGCCTGTGTTTGTATTGGAACCAGGCATCTTGGGAGGTCAGACATAGTGGACATAACCATTTGTTTAAAGGGATACCTCAGGATTTTGGCAATGAGGCCAGTCACTGCGCTAACACTAGTTAGAAATGGCTTGTGAAACTACCTCTAACTTCCTTCATACTGGACATAGAGACATAGACATGGTATCCACAAGGTCATCTGACTCTGGGGAAGTACATCAAGGGCATCATTGCCGAGTATCCCTTTAAGAGCAAACCAATGCGAGATTTGTTGCTTGCTGCTGGTCTCCTCAGTCAATGTGTGTTGTCTGTTGAACAGTTATATGATAGAAAAGTAGAAGAAGGGTTTCATGAATTAAGAAGTAGATTCATATTATATGTATATATGAACTATAGGCCTACGGTCAACACTGAGGTTTGAGGTAAATAATTAACAACTAAGTAGCTGTTAAGTCCACATGAGTCATGAGTGACAAAGTCAAACTCTCACTGTGAGAAAGTTAAGTTCAAGTTGATCTCTCAAAGCTTTCCTTGTTCTTTGTTCTGTGTTCCGAGTTCCACAGTTTGACATTGGCTCTCATTGAGGGGATTAGTTTATTCTCAACCCAAAGTCTATTTATTGAAAGTCTTTTCACCATCTATTCACCAGGATCTTCCCAGGCCAAGCCTCAGTCCTGATAGACCATAGGGATGACAGGCACGTCCTCAACACAGCAGTCCTTTTATACATAGCGTTAATTAGGACTGAAAGTCATTAAAAATGACTGCATGCATTTTTGGATTATGACCTTATCTGCAGCTTTTAAAAAGATACCCATTCCAACTAGTAACTGAGCCCACTCTGTCACAACAGGAAAATGGTTTAAGGGTGCATCCCAAATGTTACCCTAGTCCCTACAAAGTGCCTTGCTTTTGAACAGAGCCATATGGGCTCCGGTCAAAGGTAGTGCACTAAACAGGTTGCTATTTGGGACGTAACCTTAATTTAAAGTAATGTTCTAGCAGGACAATAATGGGAATAATGGATGCAATCAGTGGCCCTCATCCTTCTCTCACTCTTCTCCTCAATCTGTCTCTTCTTCTCTTCTTCCATCTATCCTCCCATCCAGGGGAATAAGTCTAATACAGAGAGAGAGAGAGAGAGAGAGAGAGAGAGAGAGAGAGAGAGAGAGAGAGAGAGAGAGAGAGAGAGAGAGAGAGAGAGAGAGAGAGAGAGAGAGAGAGAGAGATAGATCAAAGAGAAGAGCTGTTTTAATTAAAGATGTTTGTTCTTGATACAGGGGCTGTGTCTGAAATGGCAACCTATTCCAATTGAGCTCTTATCAAAAGTAGTGTACTATGTAGGGAATAGGGTGCTATTTCAGACACAACCAGTGTTCTCCGTCCTGATTAGCGAAGTGTTCATTAAGACGGTTCCCATAAAGATGTCAGACACAGAGACAGGAAATTAAAGATCCTAAAACTAATGAGATGCGTAGACCGAAGTTGCGATAAGGAGTCTGGGTAGGTTTTTGGGTCATTAGTGCTTATTATGTCCATGTAGTAGAATGTATGAGCAAAGCAGAGTATCATGTTGTGAAAAAGAAAAAATATTGACTTTAATATTCTCGTTAAAATGCATCTGTCCCGGCCTCCCGAGTGGCGCAGCGGTCTAAGGCACTGCATCGCAGTGCTTGAGGTGTCACTACAGACCTGGGTTTGACCCTGGACTGTATCGTAGCCGGCCGCAACCGGGAGACCCATGAGGCGGTGCACAATTGGCCCAGCGTTGTCCGGGTTAGGGGAGGGTTTGGCCGACCGGGATGTCCTTGTCCCATCGCGCTCTAGCGAATCCTGTGGCGGGCCGGGTACAGTGCACGCTGACACGGTGTTTCCTCCGACACATTGGTGCGGCTGGTTTCCGGGTTAAGCAAGCAGTGTGTCAAGAAGCAGTGCGGCTTGGCAGGGTCGTGTTTTGGAGGACGAATGGCTTTCGACCTTCGCCTCTCCCGAGCCCGTACGGGAGTTGCAGCGATGGGACAATACTGTAACTACCAATTGGATATCACGAAAAAGGGGTAAAAAGTTAAAAAATATATATTTTGAAAAAATGCATCTGTCCTGGGTTATTTCAGAACTCAGAACAAAATCTCACCTGCTCTAGCTAGCTATGCGATTTGACAGTCATGTTATCTGTCTTTCACGAGAGAGATGAGACTATCCAGCAGGTACGTACTGTATGTGGAAATTGATTTTTATTATCATTTAAAATGTAATTATTTATAACAATACATTACATATATCATAAGGCCTTTCTTTGAGGGCCTAGTTCTACCCTAACACAGTGGTGTTGGGAAACTCCTGGTTTACAGGCCACATCAGGCCTGCAAGTCCTGCCAGAGTTAGGATATCCAATAAGTGGAATTTTTAATCACCTGCAACCTGCATTCAGAATGACAGCCAGGGTAGGGAAAATTGAATACTGAGACTACCTCAATCATCTAAACTGGAACAACCATCTCAGTAACGGGTGCAATATGTCCAACAACAGATTGGATTGGTTAAAAAAATTTATTCTATTTATCTGTAGCATAAAATTAATCAACCAATCAATGTACATGCAAAAACACAGATATTAAAACAAACATATCTGAAAATCACAGAGCATGCTGGGAAATATATATGGTTCTTCTTGCCTTCCAAAGAATCATCAAAGAACCCTTTCTTCCAAAAACGGTTCTCAGGATGTTACATTTTCAAGGTAGAATGCTTTGCCTGACAAAGAACCCTTGTCGTCCAAAAAGGGTTCTTCAGATCAAAACAGTTCTTGGTAGAACCCTATCCCTCCACAAAGAACCCTTTTAGAACAAGAGTGTATTATACTGATATTATACTGATACGTCCTGTGTATTGGGAATCTCACTGTATTTGTGTATTGTAAAGCGCTAAATGCTAACGTACTGCACGCTATGACAGTGATGTCTATAGGGATTCTCCATAGTATCATTAGCAGTTTACCTGCTAGCGCTCTGGTCTGAAGGTTTTGGGAGGGAGGCATTAATGCTGCGATGCTTCCTGGAGTGTGACAGCTTTATAACTGATCCACAGCAGGCCTATTTGCAACCTTTAACTGCAATTATACCACAATGGAAACAATCAATATCCACCCTCCCTCGAAGCCTGCTTCTCCTCTCTCTCTCTGCTACTCACTCTCTCTCACACACATTTTCAGAGGAGGAGGCGATGGGGAGGGTGTGTGGGAGTAGGTCGCAGCAAGAGGGATTAAAGACACGGAAGAGACAGTTGATCTGGTGTGGCTGTAGGGAAGAGATAGATGATCTGGTGTGGCTGTAGGGAAGAGACAGTTGATCTGGTGTGGCTGTAGGGAAGAGACAGTTGATCTGGTGTGGCTGTTGGGAAGAGATAGCTGATCTGGTGTGGCTGTTGGGAAGAGATAGATGATCTGGTGTGGCTGTAGGGAAGAGACAGTTGATCTGGTGTGGCTGTTGGGAAGAGATAGATGATCTGGTGTGGCTGTAGGGAAGAGACAGTTGATCTGGTGTGGCTGTTGGGAAGAGATAGATGATCTGGTGTGGCTGTTGGGAAGAGACAGATGATCTGGTGTGGCTGTTGGGAAGAGACAGATGATCTGGTGTGGCTGTTGGGAAGAGACAGTTGATCTGGTGTGGCTGTTGGGAAGAGACAGATGATCTGGTGTGGCTGTTGGGAAGAGATAGATGATCTGGTGTGGCTGTTGGGAAGAGATAGAAGATCTGGTGTGGCTGTTGGGAAGAGATAGATGATCTGGTGTGGCTGTTGGGAAGAGATAGAAGATCTGGTGTGGCTGTAGAGAAGAGATAGATGATCTGGTGTGGCTGTAGAGAAGAGATAGATGATCTGGTGTGGCTGTTGGGAAGAGATAGAAGATCTGGTGTGGATGTTGGGAAGAGACAGTTGATCTGGTGTGGATGTTGGGAAGAGATAGATGATCTGGTGTGGCTGTTGGGAAGAGATAGATGATCTGGTGTGGCTGTTGGGAAGAGATAGATGATCTGGTGTGGCTGTTGGGAAGAGACAGATGATATTGTGTGGCTGTTGGGAAGAGACAGTTGATCTGGTGTGGCTGTAGGGAAGAGATAGATGATCTGGTGTGGCTGTTGGGAAGAGACAGATGATCTGGTGTGGCTGTAGAGAAGAGACAGATGATCTGGTGTGGCTGTTGGGAAGAGATAGATGATCTGGTGTGGATGTTGGGAAGAGATAGATGATCTGGTGTGGCTGTTGGGAAGAGATAGATGATCTGGTGTGGCTGTTGGGAAGAGATAGATGATCTGGTGTGGCTGTTGGGAAGAG